>NC_061117.1:56653946-56773862 GCF_002878395.1 Capsicum annuum
AGTAGGATTCAACATCGAGTGAGCCTAGGGACGGGGACTCACCAACTAGATAGGACTGAGATCCCTAGAAGCAATCCCTAAGTTCCAGAACTACGTAGCCAGTGTATGTATGATATTTCACCCGTTAGATAGGACTGACATACTTAGGGATCACTCGTTAGCATATTTAAATGTATAGGACTGATCCTAGAGGTCACCCGCTAGATTAGGACTGACTCCATAGCAGTTGTCTTTACTAGTGATGCAGTACTGACACCCTTCCAACTGAGGTTACAGGTTGAACCCTAGTTAGCATAGTATGGGGAATGTTGGTTAGATGAATACATCCCACAGTTTCAATTATAGAATCAGGACTGTCAGATAAAGTTAATTCAACTTAGTAGTATAGATTTAGGACTGTCAGATACAGTCAATCCTTACATTATAAATAGACTCCGAGATCACCCACTAGATAAGGCTGATCTCAAATATGGTCAATCAATATTAATATCATCAGATTTAGAGATCACCGACTATATAGGACTGATCTCAGATTCAATTACTCAGATATAATACGAAACTTAGCTAGTTCCATCAGATTTAGGACTGTTAGATATAGTCACTCATGTTATCAGTTATGTCAGTTATCAAAACTCATATTATCAGTATTCAGCTTCATGACTGTCAGATACAGTCAACCAAAAAAGTTTTTCATAATCAGAATTGTGAGAGACAGTTATTCATGTATCAGTAACATAGTATCAGTCCCTTAGTATTCAGTAATATAGTATTAGTCTTTCTCACTCATCAGTGACTCAGATGTCAATATCAGTAAACTTATTAGTCAGAACTCAGTATTCAGTCCTATCATAATCTCAGTTACAGTTATGTAGTTATGCATGTATTCTCACATTTATGTTAGTCAGTCAGTTATTATTGTTCATGCATATGAACCATTTGCATTCAACCTACCTCACTTGCATACCAGTATATTCAAAGTACTAATGCATTTGCGCTATGGTGTCTTATACTATAGGTCTAGAAGCACGAGCATCAGTAGCATCCAGGTTCAGCAGTTAGAGTCAGCTATGAGTCCTTATTCTTTGAGAACATGATAATTATATTACTATTATAATTTTTAGTTTATTTTAGTAGTCGTAGTTAGTTGGGGACATGTCCCATCAACTCTTTTTTCAAACAGTTCAGAGGCTTTCAGACTATAGCATGTCAGACAGTTATTTCAGTTATTTTGGTATTGATATACCATATTTTTAGTTATGTACTAGTATTGAACCTTATGGGCTTTCATTTCATGTTTCTGCATTATACAGTCTTTTATACAATATACAGGTACAGATATCAGTCATGGGTTAGCTTGTGGTCCTTCGGGGTCATGAGCACCATGTAACATTTCGGGTACCAGATTCGGGGCATTATAACTAACAAGTACTTTATTTTTTATTACTGTCAAGTTAATTTGTAGTTAAGTTAGTAATGTGGTTGACTGGTAGGACTATGAAGTGCATTATTGTTCATTACTGTCAAATTATATTAAGTACTCCATTTCAATTTGTTTGTCTGGTTTAACTTGAAACAAAGTTTAACAAAGTGAATAACATTTTGAAATCTTATGATCTTAAATTAAAACTGTGTATAATGGTCAAGTGTAGTGTTTTGAAATATGTACTAGTGACTTCAAAATGATCAAATGTCGTCACTTGGGAAGTGGATTAGTGACTTGAAAATGGTTTAGTATAGTTACATGAAAGGTGAACTTAAAAAGGGTTAAGTATAATGACTTGAAATGTGAATTAGTTATTTGAAAATGATTAAGTGTACTGATTGGAAATGTGTACTAGTGACTTGAAAATGGTTGTGTAGCGACTTGAAGTGTGAATTAGTTACTTGAAAATGGTCAAGTGTAGTCACTTGAAATGTGTACTAGTGAGTCAAAAATGATTGTGTGGTGACTTAAAAATGTTGAAGTCTAGTGACTTGAAATGTCAATTAGCTATTTGAAAATGACTTAAGTGTAGTGACTTGAAATGTGTACTAGTGACTTGAAAATGATTAAGTGTAGTTACTTGAAATTGTGAACTTGTGACTTGAAAATGATTAAGTGCAGTTATTTGAAATTGTGAACTTGTGATTTGAAAATGGTTAAGTGTAGTCAATTGAAATGTGTATTAATAACTTGAAAATAATAAAGTATAGTTGCTTGAAATGTGTAGTGTCTTGAAATGTGTATTAGTGACTTGAAAATAATTGAGTGTAGTGACTTGAAATGTATACTAGTGACTTTAAAATGATTAAGTGTAGTGACTTGAAATGTGTACTAGTGACTTGAAAATAGTTAAGTGTAGTTACTTGAAAATGGTTAAGTATAGTGACTTGACATGTGTACTAGTGACTTGAAAATGGTTAGGTGTAATTACTTGAAAGTGGTTAAGTGTAGTTACTTGAAAGTGGTTAAGTATAGTAACTTGAAATAAATGATTAGGTGCAGTGACTTGAAAATTGTTGAGTATCGTTATTTGAAATGTGAAGTAGTTACTTGAAAATGGTTAAGTATAGTGACTTGAAATGTGAATTAATTATTTAAAAATGGTTCAGTGTAGTGATTTGAAATGTGTACTAGTGACTTGAAAATGATTAAGTGTAGTGCTTTACAATGTGAATTAGTTATTTGAAAATGGTTAAGTGTAGTGACTTGAAATGTGTGCTAGTGAGTTGAAAATAGTTAAGTGTAGTTAAAACTTGTCAAGTATAATGACTTGAAATATCAATTAATTAGCTATTTGAAAATTATTAAGTGTAGTGACTTGAAAATGATTAAATATAGTCATTTGAAATTGCGAACTTATGACTTGAAAATGGTTAAGTGTAGTTACTTGAAATTGTGAACTTCTGACTTGAAAATGATTAAGTGTAGTCACTTGAAATGTATACAAATAACTTGAAAATAATAAAGTATAGTTACTTGAGAATGATTAAGTATAGTGACTTGAAATGTGAATTAGTTAAGTGTAGTGATTTGAAATGTGTCATAGTGATTTGAAAATATTTTAAGTGTAGTGACTTGCAATGTGAATTAGTTATTTAAAAATGGTTGTGTAGTGACTTGAAGTGTGTAGTAGTAACTTGAAAATGGTGAAGTGTAGTAACTTGAAATGTGAATTAGTTACTTGAAAATGGTAAGTATAGTAACATAAAATTATAATATCAACCCTCCTCTTCTATTTGATGTTATATTAATGTAAGAGAATAACAAGATTTTTATTGAAATAGATCTTTCTGTTATTTTACTACATTGTTACTAATACTCTTTTTGTATTTTCCTTTTTCCTATTGCAACTCTAATCTTGTTATTTGTCTTCTGTGTATTTTGTTGTAGCATCAAACAATTTAGTATAAACGACCTCTTGTGGTGGAGAGGTCTTGCTCGATTATTGGAAGTTAAAAGATTTGTTAAATGATGAACGCCCATCTCAAGAATACAAACAAGAGGATGAAAGTGATGATGACTCTGACGACGTGAATGAAAGTGATTCTAATCTTGATAACATGGATGAAAGTGATTCTGACCTTGATGGTTGGTAGTTTTATTGAGGATTCAAGTTTGAAATATTTTGTTTAGGACCATTTAAGAATCATACATTATTGATGTGGATGTTTTGAATTATGTTTTTTGGTTAGCTGTAATGATTTACATTAGACTTGTATTGAATGATGTTTTTGAGAATTATTGAAGGTTTTGAATAGATTTTTGTTTAATTGTGAAATATTTTTAGTAATTTTTGTGTGAATTATTACTTGAGAATTTTCATGGGGATTTACATTTCATGAAAATTTTCTTGAAAAAATTTATTCTTGCGGATTTACTTGGGGCATTTCATACGAATTTTCTTGTGAAATAGTTCGTGGGGAATACTTTGTGAATTTTTTCGTGGAAATCCGCAGGTAAAATCTCTTTTTATGAAATTTTACCAAATAATTTATGCAAAATTTTGATAGTTAATCGCAAATAAATATGAAAATAACGTACGTGCAAATTTATTTCCGCTACTAAATTACCTAGGGATTTACTTGGAAATCTTCATGGGGAATAATTTATAATTTTTTTCATGGAAATCCGCAGGTAAAATCCCTTTTTATGAAATTTTACCAAATAATTCATGCAAATTTTGATATTTAATTGTAAATAAATCCGCAAATAACGTACCTACGAATTTATTTTTGCAGCTAAATTACCTAGGGATTTTATAAATCCGTAGGTAATAATTACCTACGAAGGTATTCCTTTGGATTCTATTTGATAAAAAAATCTGCAGGTAATAAAATTACTTGGGGATTTTACCACATTATCCCTATGAAAATCCCCAGGTAATAAACACTTTTCTTGTAGTGTATTTTCCTCATATAATTTTAATTTAGTTATTAATTTTAATTGATAATTACTTTGAAGTCGGCTATTATTTTTTAAAACATTCCATTATTATAATATTGTGTTGGGAATCCGTATCCTAATATAAAGAGAATAAAATTAGTTGCAAAATTTTCTTCCCAATTAATATACCTTTCATGTTAATTTTTTCTTTTTATTGAAATATTTCATAGTTAAAAAATTATGTTGGTCATTCGTATCCTAACATAAAGACACTACAATTAATTGTTCACAATAGATAAAATTATCTTTTTACTATTTTTCTCATATAATTTAATTTAATTATTAGTACTTATTTATAAAATATATAAAAATAAAGACACAAATGTCAGCTACATAATTTAAAAGTCATTTAAAACCAAATAGTCATTTACTATCTTTATATTTTAAAATAACAAGGATGAAGTATTTTAAGAAAACAACCACTATATAGAAAGTATGTGAATAATATTAACATTTAAAAGTAAAAAGTTGCGTACAATGAGAACGCCAAAGATTAACAAAACACGGGTTAATGACAAATAAGTATTTTGCTAGTTATGTCCATGTGTACGATGTGTAGGATAACTGTGTTAGTGTGTGCCGGGAAATAAGGGGAATTTGATAACGTACAAAATTCATGCTATTTAGTATCTATAGGTAATTTAATTATTGTCATAATATTTTGAATTTAAAATCAAATAAAAGTTGTATTAGTTTTTACCTTATTTAAATTACATAATTTAGGACTTTCAAATCAACTAATATTTTTTATTAATTCTTTCCTTATTAAAGGACTCGTATATTATATAGAAACAGGAAAAAACACTCTGCTTTTCTAATCTCTCAGTTTTTGCTTTTCTTCATTTTTTATTTTTATGTTTTTGTTGTTGAAGCAGGTTTCAACTGACGTCACTAAGAAAGTTAGTAGTTCTTCTTTTATCTTTTCGTAAGTAGCTTGATTTGTTCGTGACTATAGTTTATTAGATTGCTGCCTAAGTATTTATTTAAATTAATTTTTTGGATCCATGTGGGTATATTACTAAAAACTTGTGTTGATTCCTTTCTTCTTTTAAATTAATATATACAATGCGAAAAAAACAAACAATAGACACATATAGTATATTTTAAATGACTTTTCAATTAATTAAGTGTTCTGGTTGTTTACACTCTATAATTTTATAGTTATCTTCATTAGATCAATACTATTATAAAACTATGATATTCTAATATGAATGTTGATTGGCTTTTTTTTATCATTTAAATAATTTTATATTAGATAAATTATATAATAATATATTATAGTTTTTTTAATTAAATTAGATAAAAAATTATAACATTTAGCCCCTAACTATATTTTCTTTTCATGATACAATGATCATTGAACCTTATCAAGTTATCCCTTGAGGTACAATGAATAACTACATAAGTCTTTTCTCGTTAATTTTATTTTTAAAATTTTCTTTGTTTATTTTGCCAATTAGACTTGGGATTGAATTCCCAATCATCAAAAATCAAATTGTTGAACAAATAGAAGTTCTATGAGAGTTCTTAATTGCCTTTGTTTACTCTGTTTTCATGTTATCTTGTTCTTGTTTTTGAACTAAAAATTTGTTGTTCACTATTAGTTTGATATTTAACTATTAATTTGCTATTTGCTATTTACTATTAGCTTGTTCTCATAATGAAAAATATAGATAATGAGGCTGTGTTGAATAAAGCATATACGTTCCTACATTTTTTTACATTTATTTTAGTCAAGAGTCTATTGGAAACACTCTTCTTAGCCTCACAATGAAAGAGGTAAGGTCTGTATACATCAAATTCTTTTTGTACTCGTGAAATTATGCTAAGAAAATCATTGTTGTTGTAGTATATCATAACATATGATTTCTAATCTTGAATTATTTTTTTACACGGGTTGTGGAAGGTAGAAATCAAGACTAGTTGCTACAAAAAATGCTTTTGCGATGATTTCTTGAGAAGAAACCTCTATTTTATTATCTTTGTTTTGTTAATGTTTAGTATATCTAAGTTAGACTTTCAAGTTGGATGAATTTTTGTCAATGTTGATTTTTATTTAAGCGTATCTAGTGAGATATCATCCCATGAATGTCATTTTGGTTGTTCTTAAGTAATATATGATAGTGTTCTTAATTTTTTTGGCTATTATCTTACTTCTTTTAGTATAATTTTTTTTAAATTTGTATAATGCTCTTTATAATGAACTTTAAGATATTTATAAATGATTTTAGTTTTAAATTATGAAAACCTAGCTAGCTAAATACAAATGGTTGTGATTAATGATGAAATATTTTGTCCGTAAAAGCTTTACTTTTAACTTTTAAAACCATCACATATTCGTCACATATTCTCCATCAAATTACAATATTTGGTGACAAGAGTAAATTTTGTCCCTAAATAGGCCACTTATTACCTACAAATTAACTTTGTATTTTGTGACTATTGCTATCGCCACTAATTATGCCGTATTCTAGTGACAAAATTATTTTGTAGGTAAAAAAAGTATTTTTAGTGACTACGTGATCACTTTCAGCTACAAAATGATAAGAAAGTAATGTTGTCACTAATTTATACATTTAGAGACAAATAGAGAATGCATATGTAAAAGATAGCACTTAGTGATGAAATAATTTTTGTTCCGCGGCGAAATACATAGAACATCAGAGACAAGTTAATTCATCACTAATTCAAATAAATAATTAGTGACACATCATTCCCGTCGACATTATAACTCCTTTAGTGACAAGAAAATACTATTACCTACAAAACATATAATTTCTATGACGAATAAGATTGTCATAAATGCTACGTATTTGGGGACGATAAATATTTTCGTCGTTAATATAAGGCTATTTAGTGACAAAGCACTAAGTCATCTCAATATATATTTAACAACTCATAGTTTAGGGATAAATGAGTGACGATTATATTTTTTATCACGAAATGTATTTTATGAGAAAATATGATTTTTTTATGACAAAATATTTCGTCACTAATAATTGAATTTTTTATAGTCCTACTTTGCATTCTTTCCCAGTGGTGAATGAATTTATTGAGGTCTTCCCTAATGACCTTCCTGGTGTTCCTCCTAATAAGAAGATTGAGTTTGGGATTGATCTTGTTTTGGAAACTCATCCTATTTCTATTCCCCCTTATAGAATGACTCTAGCTGAGTTGAAGGAGTTTAAGGAGAAACTCAAGGATCTTTTAGACAAAGGTTTCATCCATCCTAGTGTATCCCCATGGGGTGTACCGGTGTTTACGTAAGAAGGATGGTTCCCTTTGGATGTGCATTAATTATCGGTAATTGAACAAGGTCATGATAAAGAATAAGTATCCTCCTCCAAGGATAGATGATTTGTTTGATTAGTTGCAGATGCTATGTTTTTCTCCAAAATTGATCTTTGATTTAGGTATCACCAGTAGAAGATTAGGGAGATGGACATCTCTAAGACTGCCTTCCATACTCGATACGGGCACTTTGAGTTTCTAGTCATGTCTTTCGAGTTGACCAATGCCTCTGTGGCATTCATGGATTTGATGAACAGTGTCTTTCATCAGTTTTTGGATCTATTTGGCATTGTTTTTATTGATGACATTTTTGTATACTTTAAGAGTGAGGTGGATCATACTGATCACTTACGCATCGTATTGCAGACCTTGAAAAAGAGCAGTTGTATACCAAAATTTTGAAATGTGAATTTTGGTTGAACGTTGTCACTTTTCTGGGTCATATCATTTCTAGTGAAGGGATCATGATGGATCTGCTAAAAGTTGTAGTGGCAATGGAGTGGCCTAGACCCATGACTCCAACCAAGATTCGGAGCTTCTTAGGTTTAGTTGGTTACTACAGGAGGTTTGTGGAGAGTTTTTTTGACTATAGTTGCCCCATTAACTAAGTTGACTCAGAAGAAGGTAAAGTTATTATGGTTTGATGTTTGTGAGGATAGTTTTAAGAAGCTGAAAGAGAAGATAACTTTAGCTCCGATCGTGACTTTTCTTGAAGGTACTGATGGATTTGTGGTCTACTGTGATGCAACCCATGTGGGACTTTGTTGTGTCCTAATGAATTATCCAACTCATGACTTGGAATTACTAGCTGTGGTATTCACATTGAAAATCTAGCATCACTATTTGTATGGGTTGCATGTGGATAATTTTGTTGATCAAAATAGCCTCCAGTATGTGTTTACTCAAAAAGAGCTTAACCTCAGGCAAAGGTGATGGTTTGAGCTTCTCAAGGATTATGATATGAGTCTTCACTACCACTCAGGTAAAGATAATATGGTTTTTGATGCTCTTAGTAGGTTATCTATGGAGAGTTTAGCACATGTGGATAGGGAGAAGTGTGAGTTGGTGAATGATATTTATCGTTTGGCTAACCTCGGAGTTTGCCTCTTGGACTCTGTGAATAATGGTGTGTTTGTGTAGGTAGTAGCATAGTCATCTCTTGGTTCTGGATCAAGGAGAAGCAGATGTTAGATTCGATCTTGATGAGGATCAAGGGTGATGTAGGTGGGCAGAAGGTGATGGCCTTCAAGATTAATGGTGATGGTACTTTGCGGTACCAAGAGAGGTTATGTGTTCCTGATGTTGATGGTTTACGAGAGAGGATCTTGGATGAGGCATATGAGTAGCAGTATATTGTTTATCCCATTTCGATGAAAATGTATCATGACCTCAAGGAGATGTATTAGTGGAATAATATGAAGAAGGATGTGGCTAATTTTGTAGCCAAGTACATTGTGTGCCAACAAGTGAAAGTTGAGTACATGAGGCTCAGGGAATTGTCTCAAGAGATTGAGCTTCCTGAATGGAAGTAGGAAATGATAAATATGGATTTTGTTACCAGTCTATCTCGGTCTCAAATTAATTTGATTTGGTTTGGGTCAATATGGATAGAATGACAAAGGCAGCTCACTCTTTGCCAGTGAGGACAAACTTCTCGATTGAGGATTATGCAAGGTTGTATCTCCGTGAGATTGTAAAGTTGCATAGGGTACCTATTTCTATAATCTTCAATCGTGGTACACGATTTTCATCTCACTTTTGACGGTCATTGTTGAAAGGGTTGGGGACTAAGGTAAGTCTGAGTACTGCTATTAACCTACAATTGGATGGGCAAGAAAAAAAGACTGTACGTTGGAGAATATTTTTTGGTCTTGCGTGATTCACTATGGTGGTAGTTGGGCTGAGCACTTACCTTTTGTAGAGTTTGATTACAATAATAGCTACCACTCTAGCATTGGGATGGCTCTATTTGAAGCATTGTATGTTAGGAGGTGCAGGTCTCCTATTGGGTGGTTAGAGCTTAGTAAGGTGGATATGTTTGGCTCGGTTTGGTTCACCAACTATGCAGAAGGTAAAGGCTAAAAGTCCTATATAGATATGAAGTGAAGTGACCTGGAGTTTGAGGTTAGAGATAGGGTGTTCCTGAAGGTGTCTCCTATGAAGGGAGTGATGAGGATTGGGAAGAAAAAGAAGCTTAGTCCCCGATGTGTGGGTCCTTATATAATTTTTAGAATAGTTGGTAATGTTGAATATGAGTTGGAATTGTCGTCTAGTTTGAGCTCCATTCACCCAGTATTCAATGTCTCTATGTTGAGGAAGTGTATTGGTAATCCATCATAAATTCTGCCTATCAAGGATATTGGTATTTCAGATTCTCTGTCTTATGAGGAGGTCCTTGTTAAGATTTTGGATTATCAGGTTTGTCAGTTGTGGACTAAGGATATGGCCTCAGTAAAGGTTATATGGAGGAATCACAAGGTCGAAAAGGCTACTTGGGAAGCTAAAGAGGACATGAAGTCCAAGTATCTGTTCCTGTTTTCTACTCTAGAAACTTATGTGAAAGGTATGTATTCTCCATAACATCTTTGTTTTCAAACTTTTTTAAAGGAAAGATTGACTTCCTTGGTATATTTTTTTTCTTACTTGGTTAAAGGTAAGGGTAGATACGTTTGGGGGATCATACTACCTTGTTTCATCATTCGAGAATGAATTATCTAAATGGGGGAGAATAAAAACACCCTGGAGTCTGGACCTTGCAAAATTTCATGAGTTTGAGCGTTCTGTTGGTCATACGACTCACCATACTAGTCATATAGTGTAGGTCTAGGTCTAGGGACCCTAGTCTTCAGTTGGTCAGTGTGATGTTGGCCAAGTTCTGTTCTTCATAAAAGAAGGCTCCACACGAGTCTTATGTACATAATACGAGAGGTAGGGTCTAGCCATATATTTTCCAGTGTCTAACCTAGATTATTCTGCTTAAGATATGACTTGAAGGGTACTAGTCATATGGTTTGGGTACGAGTTAGGATAAGGAGTCATATGTTGGATAGAATATGATGTCCAACTTTCTAATCAAGGTAAGAGTGGAAGGTACCACTCGTATGATGTGGGTACGAGTAAGGGGTTCAAATCGTACCTACCTAGGGGATTCTTATTGTATAAAGTTGGGGGTATTCTGGGCATTTCCCCTTAATAACTCTTTTTGATCCCATGACATAAATCACCTTTGGAGGATTCCTTAACCTACTATTCACAATCAAACACTCTCTAAACACCCTCAAACTTTTGGTTCAAGAAAGGCTAGAGTTTTCTTTAAGGCAATCAATTAAGTCTCTAATGGGGTGGTTTCTCTCTATCTTTCTTGTTGTCTAAGGCATGTTACTCCTCCCTCATTGTTAGTTCAACTAAAATAAGGTTTTAATGAATTATTTTTCATGATATTATTGTGGTAGTGTTTGGGTTTTGAAACATATGTTGGGGTTTTGGTTATTCTTGGTTGGATAATGTTTTTCCATGTTTTTCTTATGGTTTTCAAGTTATAATTATGGTTTGAAACATATGTTTGCATGGGAATGGTCAATTTATACTTGTTTTTTCTTTTGGAAACTATATTCCCTCAACATGTTTGTTAAAATGCCTATGAGAATTCTTTTGTCGGATAGTTTGACTATTATTGAAAACTTTGCATTGCATGATATGGTAAAGGAACTTAAATTGGTTTGGTTGATTCTAAATGAATTGGGAAGGCCTTGGTGTCCATAGTTTTTGTTTAATTGGCAATCTTGTAGGGTATATGGGAATCCCCTAAGACTTGGCTAATGACATTACTTGCAAGCTATAGTCGGTATGGCGATACCACTTCATAGTGCCTTAATAATGGACTCTTGGAATTGGTGGTTTGGTTATGTGGTAAATGTTTTAATTAGGCAGTAATGACGGGTTGCAATAGCTAATCGTAAAGGTGTGAGTCCGATGGACGGACACTGAAAACTCATGTTTTCCTACATGAGGGTTGGTCATGGTGGCCCTATGCTTGTGGGGTACACAGGATTCACCCAAGTTATACTTGTATATATGTATCATGGAGGCGAAGGGTACACGGGAATCCCCAGCCCCTATGATATCTCTGGTTTGTGTGGCTACACGCAATGGGGCCTGTTCAGTGGGTAACACTAGACCCATATAGCCCGTGGGTGGATTATGATGGTAAAGCTAGACAACCCAGGTTAAAGGTTTTGAATGCATATTAAACCCATTCCCTTTCCCGGCATGGTATCTATATGTATGTATGTGATTGTATATGACTATTTATTTTAATTTTGGAATAATGGCATTATTTTATCCTTAATCTTGAGTAAATGCTAGCATTCACTTGCTAACCTGTCTTTAGGTGTTGTATCCCCCATGCGATGCAGGAACCGACCATACTACTCCCCCTGCTCAGTGATCTTGGATTCAAGAATAGTTTTGTGTTGGACTAAAGTGGTGAGCTTCCATACTTCGTAAGACTCTATTTCATACTATGGTCTGTATCTATCACCATGATAGTTTTGACCTCGAGTTCCTTGCCAGTGGGTTTGAAAATCTGCCATCTCATGATCAAGATACTTGGCATCCTCCTCTAAGTCACACTCATAAACTCATGAAGCCGAACCCTGTGCTCTTACTGCATTCACCTTTTCAAAATTCATTGTTTCAAACATCTTAGTAAGCAACCTAATCTTAATTCGAAGTTGTGTTACTTTCTGTGCTACTGTATTATCAACCGGTCTATGATCACTATATGCCCTAATGACATAAGTGCCAGCACCTCTTTCAATATCCTAAGTATGCCATCCTTGGTTTATGATAGAGATCTGGTCTAGAATATCAGAAGCTACCTCCCAGCGTAGTTTCATAATGCACCTCCAGTGATGGTATCTACCATTTCTTTAGAATATTTCCAGCAAGTTCATTCTTGGAATTCGATGATCTGATATCAGAGCAAAAAGTTATACCCATTTACTCCAGCATGTTAGCCTGGCAACTAAGTTATGACATGAGCTGACGACTTATCACATATCTGATGATATATCAGCTAATGTCTTCAGCGTTAGGCAGAAATCCATAAATTCCAGTATCAAGTGATGACATGAGCTGACGGCTTATCACATATGTGACGACATTAGCCCAATGTCGTCAACCGTAGAATTCAGCATTTTCCAAACTGTTTTGGAGGGGTATTTTGGTATTTTCCATTCACCCCAAAGCTCCATAAACACTGAATTCAGCCACCATTTCACCAAAATACATTCTTTTCTCTCAAATTCTCTCAAGAATAAGAAAAGGGGTTTCCAATTCAAGTTCTAAATCGCAAGGATTCTTCCATCAATCTTTCCAAATCAAGTATCAAGGTATGTCATGTGTTGATTCATGGGTCTCTTTCACCCATGAAGCCCAAGAATTTATTTTCAAAATACAAGATTTATGTATTTATGAACATTCATGATTTAAATAGAATTGAAATTCATGTTCATGATGTTGTAGGGTTTTGATTAATGTTTAAATTACATATTCCAATGATTGACCCTAGTATATGAAGATTTGCATAATAATCATGATAAATCCCCTTCAATTTATAAGTTGATTGATGTATCCATGATTATTAGATGTGTTAATGATGGTATAACCAAATCATTCTCCCCATGTGTTTGACTAAATGCCTATGTGAAGGAAAAGTGTCATACTTGTATAATAATATGAAATCTCCATTCATGTACAAGTTTATGCATGTCAAGTGTTTGATGAAATGTCTTAGTCAACGAAATATGGATATATGTGTAGCCATTGTGGTGCTTTAGAGCTTGTACTTTATTAAATCTCTAACTTATTGTATTATGGATTGTGATGTTGTTCATGTATTTAAGAAAGTCATGCTTTGTCAGTTTCTTCCTATGGAGTCCTGGGGGTACTTGTACCCGAAAAATATAGCTGTGTGCCTAGAGTTAGTGTCATGTTTTCAGGATATCCTTAGTCAAGACATGATCCATAGAAATTAGTCAGTCATGTGACTCAAAAAAACTCAGTAATATAGTAATCTCAGTACTATTTCATCAGACAACGAAAACTCAGTTAATTCAATCCAGTTCAGTTTAGTAATCCATGTTCAGTGTCTATTCAGATGGGAGTAGGAATTAGTATCGAGTGAACCCAAGGATGGGAACACACACTTTCCGATGAGTGTGTGATTCTTAAAAGTCATCCTTGCATTCCAGAACTATGTAGCTAGCATACGTTGAGACATCAACATTGTCAGATGAGGGTTATTGAGGTGGATAAACACTGTCAGATGAGGGTACCACCATTCTCATTTGGGGACATTATCAAATCAGGGTCACCCATAGCTTATCCTTACAAGTGGCACGGTATTGACACCCTTCCAATTAGGGTTACAGATTGGACCCTAATACAACTATATTGTATTATTTGAGACATGTCGGTTAGATGAATACTTCCCACAATTTCAGTTACAGATCAAGACTGTAAGTTATAGTTATTCAGTCTTAGTAATAGAACTTAGATAGTTCTACAAAATTTAGGACTATCAGGTGCAGTCACCTCAGAACAGAGTGGAACTCAACTAGTTCCATCAGAAACTAGACTGTCAGATACAGTCGCTTAGTATTAGTTATTTCAGTTATATGGTTATCAGTATCTCTTGTTATCAGTACTCAGATTCAATAATCATGTTATCATGAACTCAGTTACAATTATTATGTATTCACGCATGTATTCTCACGTTCATGTTGTTCAGTCAATTAGTATAGTTCATGCATGTGAACCCTTTGCATTCAGCCTACCTCACATACATACCAGTATATTCAATCGTACTGATGCGTTTGCGCTATAGGGTTTTATACCATAGGTTTAGAAGCACAAGCTCCAGAGCATCAGTAGCATTCCAGTACTTAGCAGTTAGAGTCAGCAGTGAGTCCTCATCCTTCGAGGACATGAGCATTATCTTATTATTTCAATACTTAGTTTATTTTAGTAGTTGGAGTTTGTTGGGGACATGTCCCATCAACTCCTTATTCAGACAGTTATAGCCTTTTTCAGACTATCATGTTCAGTCAGTTTATTAATTTTTTTTAGGTATTTTATACCCCCCACAGATGTTATATTATATTAGATATTGTATCTCAGTTTTGAACTTTACGGCCTTATAGCTTTTATTTCTGCATTTATAAGGTATATTATGTAGTGTTCAGGTATAGATATCAGTCATGGGTTAGCTTGTGGTACTTCGGGGTCATGAGCACCGTGTAGCATTTTGGGTACCAAATTTAGGGTGTTAAAAATTTGATATAAGAGCCTAAGGTTCAATAGTGTCCTAGGAAGTCTGAAAGCCGTATCTAGTAGAGTCTTGTGCATGGGTGTGTTGCGCGCCACATTTATGTGCAGGAAGCTATCAGATGTTTTAGGAATAGTTTATCTTCTTTCAATATTCATGTAATTCTAGCGAGCATAATCTCAAGCTAATCTCTCAGTATAATCTATTTCTTCTTTTCTTCTATAGAACATGCCTCCTAAAAGAAGAAACGAGAATCAGACAGCCCCTCAGCCCGAAGATCCTTTGGGTGAACGTGTTTCTCATGCAAAGTTTAGAGCTGCATTTACTACTCTTGGTTAGTCAGTTGCTACTCAAAATGAATGGCTAGCTATCATTCCGACTAACCTAGTGGCCAATTTAGCTGCAGCCTGGATTTAGGACTTCACCTGAATAAATCCTTATTTCTTTCTTGGGTCTAAGTCAGATGAGGACCCTCAGGAATTCATCGACCAGGTTCAGAAGGTCACAGACATCATGGGGGTTACTCCTAGTGAGAGTGTTGAGCTAGCTGCATATCAGTTGTAGGATGTTGCCCACACTTGGTACAAGCAGTGAAAGTCAGAAAGGTCAGTTGATGCAGGACCTATAGAGTGGGAGGAGTTTGTCACCATATTCTTAGAGAGGTTCGTTCCCCTAGAGCTAAGAGAAGCTAAGGTGTTAGAATTAATCAACCACAGGCAGGGCAACATGACGGTGAAAGAGTATTCTCTTAAGTTTACTCAATTAGCTAGATATTCCCCTCATAAAGTTGCAGACAACAGGACTAAGAAGAGTAAGTTTGTTTCTAGGGTAAATGATAGTGTGGTCAATGAGTATAGTTCTGCAAAGTTAAATAGTGACATGACTTTAGCCAAGCTTATGACTCATGCTCAGCAAATAAAGGATCAAAAGATTAAGATAAGGGAGAAGCAGAATAAGAGAGCAAGGACAGGTAGTTTCAACTTTACTCAGCCCAAATCAGAAGGAGGAAACCGTTCTTAGTTTCATCCTAAGTCATCAGTTCCAGCTCCTTTTTCGTCTAGTGCTCCAGCTCCTAAGTTTAGGGATGGTAATTGAGATAGGGCACCAGGTTCTAATTCTTAGGGCAGTGTTAGTAATGCCCGAACTAATCTCCTTTGTCAGACTTGTGGTAAGATCCACAAGGGTGTTTGCAGAGCTAGCAGCGATGTCTATTTTGGATGTGGCAAGCTAGGCCATAGAGTCAGAGATTCTCCCCAGTCAGGTTATCAGGGTCAACAGAACCATTTCTCAGCTCAGTCTGGTTGCCCAAATCAGCAGGGTGCCACTTCTAGTGCTACTAGTGGGCAATGCCCAAACAGACTTTATACTCTCTAGTCCCAATAGGATTAGGAAAATTCTCCTGATGTGGTTACTGGTACGTTATAGATCTTTCAATTGCATGTTTACGCTTTGCTAGATCCAGGTGCTTCCTTGTCTTTTATTACTTCTTATATAGCAGGCGATTTTAGAATCAGTCCCAAAATTTTAGTAGAGACCTTTTCAGTCTCTACCCTAGTGGGTAAAACCATCATAGCCCGATGGGTATACAGGAACTGTCTGGTTATAATATTTCAAAAGGTCACTTTAGTAGACTTAGTCGAATTAAAGATGACTGATTTTGATGGCATTCTCAGTATAGATTGGCTTTAATTCTGCTATGCCACATTCGACTATAGAAATAGAATAGTCCATTTCTGGTTTCTGAATAAACCCTTCCTAGAGTAAAGGGGTAGTACTTCAGCGTTCATAGGTACTTGTTTCCTACCTTCAGGAAAGGAAAATGATGTCTAAAGGATGTGTCTATCATCTTGTTCAAGGAAAGGACACTAGTTCCAAAATGCACAGTCTTGATTTAGTCCAGTCGTGAATGAATATTCAGAAGTTTTTCCCAAAGATCTTTCCATAATTTCTCCCGAAAGAGAAATAGACTTTGGCATTGATCTTCTTCCAGATACTCAGCCTATATCTATTCCGCCATACAGAATGGCACCAGCAGAACTCAGAGAATTGAAAGAGCAATTGAAGGATTTCTTAGATAAGGGGTTCATCAGATCCAGCATGTCCCCGTGGGGCATACCAGTTTTATTCATCCGCAAGAAAAATGGTTCTCTTAGAATGTGCATTTATTACCATCAACTCAATAAAGTCATAGTCAAGAACAAGTATGTACTTCCCCGTATTGACGACTTGTTTAACCAACTTCAGGATGCCAACTATTTCTCTAAGATAGACCTCAGATCAGGCTATCATCAGCTCAGAGTCAGGGAATGTGACATTCCAAAAATAGCTTTCTAAACTCGATATGGTCACTTCGAATTCCTAGTCATGTTCTTTGGTCTTACTAATGCCCCCACACCTTTCATGGACTTGATGAACCGGGTGTTCAAGCAGTACTTTGACATGTTCATCATAGTCTTCATAGATGATATTTTGGTCTATTCCTGCAGTGAGCGTGATCATGCAAACCATCTCAAAATTGTACTTCAAACTCTCAAAGATCATCAACTGTTTTCCAAATTCCGTAAGTGCGAGTTTTGTCTAGGGTTAGTAGCATTCCTTGGTCATATCATTTCTGGTGATGGCATTAGGGTTGATCCTCAAAAGACCAAAGTGGTAAGAAACTGGCCTTGCCCTGTATCTCTATCAAATATTAGGAGTTTCTTGGGTTTAGCTGGCTATTATAGATGATTTTTGAGGGATTTTTTTTCTATTATATCCCCTATATCTAGATTGACTTAGAAAAAGGTCAAGTTTCAATGGTCAAATCCTTGTGAGAGGAGTTATCAGGAGCTAAAGACCCGACTCACCTCAGATCTAGTCGTAGCTCTTCTAGATAGTTTAGATGGGTTCGTAGTATATTGTGATGCATCTATAGTAGGTTTGGGTTATGTCCTCATGCAGCATGGTAAGGTCATAGTCTACGCATCCAAACAGCTTAAGCACTATGAGAAGAATTATCCGACTCATGATCTTAAGTTAGCAGCCGTAGTATTTTCCTTAAAGATTTGGAGGCATTATCTATATTATGTTCATGTAAATATGTTCACAAACCATAAGATCCTTCAGTACGTATTCTCTCAGAAAGAACTTAACCTCTGCTAGAGAAGGTGGTTAGAGTTCTTGAAAGATTATGACATAAGTGTCCTTTATCATCCAAGCAAGGCCAACGTAGTGGCCGACGCTCTCAGAAGACTGTCTATGGGTAGTCTTGCTCATGTTGAGGATAGTAAGAAGAAGTTAGCTCAGTAAGTCCATCAGCTTACCATACTAGGCTTTCGCTTAGTCAATACAAAGAAGGGTGATGTATGGGTTCAGAGTAGTTCAGAATCATCTCTAGTTTCCAAGGTAAAAGAAAAGAAAGATAGAGATCCCAGTCTAGTCAAGTTGAAAGAGTCAATCAAGGATCAGAAGGTTGAGGTTTTCAATCAGGGGGGAGATGGTGTTCTTCAGTGTTAGGGTCGTCTGTGTGTTCCAGGTGTAGATTACTTAAGGTAGTGAATTCTTGCAGAAGCGCATGGTGCACGCTACTCTATTCTTCCAGGGGCCACAAAGGTGTACCACGACTTGCAGGAGATCTATTGGTGGAGTGGGATGAAAAGAGATTTTGCAGAGTTTATGGCTAAATGCTCTACATATCAACAGGTTAAGATAGAGCTTCAGAAGCCTAGTGGTCCCATGCAAGAGTTCATTACACCCGCCTGGAAATGGGAAAAAGTGAACATAGACTTTGTGATGGGTTTGCCACGTATTCGCCGTCAGCATGATTCGGTTTGGGTCATTGTAGACAGGATGACCAAATCAGCTCATTTTCTTCCAGTTCATACCTCTTATTTAGCCGAGGACTATACCAAACTATATATCAGAGAGTTGGTCAGATTACACGGTATTCCTTTGTCCATTATTTTAGACAGAGGTACCCAGTTCGCCTCTCACTTCTGGAAAACATTCCAAAAGGGTCTTGGTACCCAAATTCATCTCAGTACAACATTCATCCCTAGATATATGGTCAAGTAGAAAGGACCATTTAGACCTTGGAGGATATGCTAAGGGCGTGTGCAATTGATTTCAAGGAATGTTGGGATGACCACTTGCCTTTGATTGAGTTTGCATACAACAACAGCTATGGTTCGAAGCTCTCTATGGTAGGAGATGTAGATCTCCATTTGATTGGTTCGAAGTTAGTGAGGCCTGAGTCATAGGGCCTGACTTAATATTCAATGCCTTAGAAAAAGTTCATTTTATTAGAGAGAGACTTCGGGCTGCTCAGATCCAACAGAATTCTTATGCAGATATACGCAAAAAGGATCTCAAGTTCAAAATTGGTGACTTTGTCTCTCTAAAGATCTCTCCTATAAAGGGAGTGAAGAGATTCGGCAAGAAGGAAAAGCTTAGTCCCAGATATGTCGTCCCTTCAAAATTCTGAGTCGCTTTGGCAAAGTAGCTTATGAGCTCGCATTGCCTACACATCTAGCCTAAGTTTACACAGTCTTCCATGTCTCATTGCTCAAGAAGTACATAGGTGACCCAGCAGATGTAGTCCCTATTCAGAGCATAGATGTTCAGAACAGTCTCTCTTATGTAGAAATTCCAGTTGAAATCCTTGACTACCAGATTCGTAGACTAGGAACAAAGAAGTCCCTCTAGTCAAAGTTCTTTAGTGGAATTAGTCCGTTGAGGGAGTTACATAGGAAGAAAAAGTAGACGTGCAAACCAAGTACCCTCACCTCTTCTTCGCAAACTCAGAATCAGCTCAAGGTAATAATTTCCTTAAGCTTATTCAGTTTTATGTTCAGATTTCCATTATAAACTTGGTACTAAGTACCATTACATATTCAGTCATGCATTCATGTGTCATCTTAGTCATGTATTCATGCATAAGATATGCATGTTCAATATAATAAAACCAACTTATTAGTCATGTCAGTCATGAAATCATGCTTTGGTTGTGCATGTCCAGTATGTACTTTCAGTTATCATTTCTCTCAGTCTAATCATTCTCATTTGAGGACGAATGTTTTGTAATACCCCAAAAAAATGCAAATTAATATTAGCGCCATATTTCAAGCTTATGCATAGTACATCATGGTTGTTTGGTAGTTTCATAATCAAGTTTGATGTCAATTAAGGTATCAAATACGTCTTTGCTATTAGGCGAATCAAAACATTCCTTACTAATTGAATTCTTGGGAACTTCAAATGAGTATATCTCTTGTTATACTATGAATTTTTGAGCTTATAACCCACCAACAGATATATAATTGAATTAACTTTCCAATGATACCAATTTCACCCATATATGATACCAGAGCAAAAATTTATATCCATTTTACTCCAGCATGTTATCCTGGCAACTAAGTGATGACATAAGCTGACGGCTTATCGCATATCTGATGACATCAGCCCAATGTCGTCAACCGTAGAATTTAGCATTTTCAAAATGGTTTTGAAGGGTATTTAGGTATTTTCCCTTCACCCCAAATCTCCATAAACATTGAATTCAGCCTCCATTTCACCAAAATACATTCTTTTCTCTCAAATTCTCCAAAGAACAAGAAGAGGAGTTTCCAATTCAAGATCCAAATTTCAAGGATTCTTTCACCAATCTTCCCAAATCAAGTATCAAGGTATGTCATGTGTTGATTCAAGGGTCCCTTTCACTCATGAAGCTCAAGAATCTCTTTTCAAAATACAAGATTTGTATATTTATGAATGTTCATGATTTAAATAGAATTGAAATTCATCTTCATAATGTTGTGGGGTTTGGATTCATGAATTAAATTACATACTCCGATGATTGACTCTAGTATATGAAGATTTGCATAATAATCATGATAAAACCCCTTCAATTTAAGAGTTGATTGATGTATCCATGATTATTAGATGTGTTGATGATGGTATAACCAAAGCATGCTCCCCATGTGTTTGACTAAATGCCTATGTGAAAGAAAAGTGACATACTAGTATAATAATATGAAATCTCCATTTATGTACAAGTTTATACACGTAAAGTGTTTGATGAAATATCTTAGTCCAAGGATGGGAACACGCACTGTCAAATGAGGGTATGATTTTTAAAAGTCATCCTTGCGTTCCAGAACTATATAGGCAGCATAGGTTGAGACATCAACACTGTCAGAAGAGGGTTGTTGAGGTGGATAAACACTATCAGATGAGGGTTCCACCATTCTTTTTATAGGACACTGTCAAATAAGGGTCACCCACAACTTGTCCTTACTAGTGGCGCGGTATTGACACCCTTCTAATTGGGGTTACAAATTGGACCCCAACACAGCTATAGTGCACTTTTTGGGGTATGTCAGTTAGATGACTACTTCCTACAGTTTTAGTTACAGATCAGGACTGTCAGATACAGTCATTCAGTCTCAGTAATAGAACTTAGATAGTTCTACAGAATTTAGGACTGTTAGATGGAGTTACCTCAGAACAGAATGAAACTCAGCTAGTTTCATCAGAAACTAGACTGTCGATACAGTCGCTCAATATTATTTATTTCAATTATATGGTTATCAGTATCTCATGTTATCAGTACTCAGATTCAGTAATTATGTTATCACAAACTTAGTTACAGTTATTATGTTTCACGCATGTATTCTCACATTCATGTTGTTTAGTCAGTTAGTATAGTTCATGCATATGAAGCCTTTGCATTCATCCTACCTCACACGCATACTAGTACATTTAATCGTACTGGCATATTTGCACTATGGTGTTTTATACCATAGGTTCAGAAGCACGAGCTCCAGAGCATCAGTAGCATTCCAGTACTCTCATCCTCAAGGACATGAGCATTATCTTTTTATTTCAGTACTTAGCTTATTTTAGTAGTTAGATTTAGTTGGGGACATGTCCCATTAACTCCTTATTCAGATAGTTAGAGGCTTTTTAGAATATCATGTTTAGTTAGTTTATTAGTTTGTTTTGGGTATTTCATACCCCACACAGATGTTATATTTTATTAGATATTATGTCTCAGTTTTGAACCTTACAGCCTTACGACCTTTATTTCCGCATTTACACAGTATATTATGCAGTATTCTGGTATAGATATGAGTCATGGGTTAGCTTGTGGTCCTTCGGTATCATGAGCACCATCTAGCATTCTAGGTACCAGATTCGAGGCGTTATATATGAATACTAATAAGCTTGTAATATCTGAGTCTTCCATGTCTATTTCTATCTCTTTCGAGGTCTACTTGATGATCTTCATCTTATCTTTTCCTAACTAGCCACGCTTGCTGAGCTAGATATCTGCCTCCTCATCTCTCCTCAGGTTTTTAGCATCTGCAAACAACTATTTAGTCTGTCTATTAGCAACATTTTGTGTGTCATAAGGTGGAGAAGGAGGTTCATTATGGGTGTCTCAAACCCCTGTCGAAACACCCTCACAAATTATTTTAATCATCCTGTATGGTGTGTGTAAGATTCTCTCAAGCTTTGGATAAATCGGTAGTATGGGATTTTCTTGACTCTTGGTGTTAGGAATACACTGGTGTTTGCCTAACTAAGAACAAAAATAAAAACCTGCAAACTTTAGCAACTTTAATTTACTCATACCGTAATCTCCGACAATGGTGCAAAAATTTTGATCCTCACCTAAACTACACCTCTACTTTAATGATAAAGCGGTCGTAGTCAAGTATAGTAAGCTAACTAGGTTGCGATCGTACCCACATAGAATATACGTATCATATCTCTCTTTTGCTGGAATCAACGATCAAGTTTTTTTTAGTATCAAGTAGCTGTAAGTAACAGAATGAAGACTTTCATTGAATTAATAGGAGATGAACACTAGGATTATGTTCCTCTTGGCATCTTAAATTCATAAGTTTATCGTGCTCAACTAAACCAACTCAGTACCTTTCATGCAGAATATGATAAGTTATACACCATCAACTGTCTTGTGGACTCATTGATGGATTTCACCCTTTACCTTTTGTGTCTTAGGATGTCGCATTACTAACTTTTATCCTAGATCCCAGTTCACTATCACCTTGTGTATCTCAGGTTATTAGATGAAAGCTAATCGCCTTAAGAAGATAATACTAGTAAGCTTATTTCAGCTATTAACTACAACTTACTGTGTTATTATCTTTTCCTAGTCCCTACTCCCCCTTTGAAGTGAATGGGAATATCGAGGTGGGATCCTAACATTTGCAACCGCTAAGACAACTATTAAACAGAAGATAAAATAATACATGTATGGGTACTGGCTCAGATCAGCTTTACACTTCACCTATTTTATCAATCTACTAGGGTTCCCACAACCCTAGCTAAGGGTTTTAACCACTCATACTTATGAAACAACCAATGGATTTCATGATTGAAAACATCAAAGTAATATCACAATAATCAATGATGAAAACCCGTAGTCGAAAACTGAATTATCAACCAAAATCTCCAATACAAGAATTTCAAAGATCACAATATGTTAAAGTGTATAAAAATAAGAGTAAATACATAATTACCCCACTGATGTTGGCCAAGATTTTCAAAAGGACACCTAAACTTTGTATTCAACCCATTACCCCACGATTCTTACTTAATCCGTTGGAAACACACCATTTTTTCCTGAATCTCAGTCACAAAAAGGAGAGTGAAATACATACAACAATCAGGTGCTGCCACATGTCAAATATGTTTAATTTATAATTTTTAATAAAATTTTACTTTTTATTTAATTTAACAACCCACTCCACCCCACCCCCTCTTCCTCCACCCTACCCCATCCAGCAACTCCCCCCAGCAGCTCTCCTTCACTTCCTACCCCCATTTAGTACCCCCACCCCCCGTCCAACACTCTCACCCTATCAGCATCTCCCCTAAACACCCCAACCCCCTGGTTACCATTCTCTGTCCTGTCTATTTTTTTTTAAATCAATTCAAAAAATAATTTTATGATTGAATTAAGAGTTTTATGATTGAATTGAGTTATAAATATAGTTAAATGATATGATTTAACTAAAAAATTAAGCTTTAATGGTATGATTTAAAAAAAAAACTTCAATGGAGGAGCTTTAATGGTGACATTGTGTTGAAGAGCTTTAATGGTGTTGAAGAAGAAATTGTGGGTAGTTAAATGATATGATTTAATTGTAAAATGGAGCTTTATTGAATGATTTAAAAAAAAAGAGCTTCAATGGAAGCTTTAATGGTGAATTGAGTTGAAGAAGAAAGAGTGGGTGGTTGGGGGGGGAGAGGGGGTAGGGATAATTTTAAAAAATAAATAAATATTTTTTTTAAAAAAGAATATAAATTATATATTAAATTATTTTACATGTGGCATCTTTTAATTGGTCAAAAAAGTCAAATTAAATCCCTTTCACGCGCCTGTGGCGCGTGTATACACACAGAGAGTCAAAATTGTGTGTTTGTAACCAAATAAAGAAGAATAGTTGGGTAATAGGTCGAAGTTAAAGTTTAGGTGTCTTTTTGCAAATCTTGGACAAGATTAGGGAGTAATTATGTATTTACTATAAAAATAATATCAAAGTACGTACCCTTAAGTAAAATCACATAAAGGGTATTTATAGTACATGAGGAAACCCTAAAAATTAAATACCGAATGAAAAAAGAAAAACATAGTCGGGGGCCACTTACTTGGGCCACATACGGTCCGCAAGTGGACCCAGTTAAGTGCCATAAATTTTCTTTCATATTTTGCACTCTCTGGATCTTGGATCCTGTCACTTAGCCACACATGGACTGTATGTGCTACATACGGATTGCAAGTGGCTTTTGTAAGTGACAGGGTCTTCAAATTCCTGCATCTAAGCATCTAGACATCAAGTTTTGGTATATGCTTTGGTCACATATGCCCAATAAGTGCCAAATACGCTAAAAAATGACAAAGTAAGTAGCTAAAAACTTCATTTTCATTTTTTTCTTGAATTTAGCATCCGTAACCTAATTTCCTACAAAACATACCCTAAAAACATCATATCTAACAAAACAACCTAAGAATCATGCAGACTGTCATAGTTTTAAGCATCAAAAGTGATATAAATTCAAAGCACATCACTGATGAGCTCTACCACTAAGCCTACAAAAACCATTCCTAAGATACTTTTGACTACCATACTCATTGCATGACCTAGAAATCATCATCTGCTGAAAAGGACCTAAATAACCCAAGTGGCGAACATAACCTAAAATCCTATGGAAAAACTCATAAGAAGTATTTCCTAGACTAAAGAAGTATCACTAAAATAACCACCCTCAGATGCCTGAATGGAACATGAACTAATCTACCCTGATAGATCCCTTATCTCCAAATGAGGGGCCACTAAACTGATCAGAGGTGTAGAAACTCTTATTCCTTAAATACTTAAACTTTTAGTGTTTCATGAGCTCAAAATCCTTGTCCACCTTGATTACTCTCTAAAAATAATCTCTAGAATATGTTGTAGAAAAGACTACCTCTAGAAACCTAAAGGCTAAACCCCTTACAAATCTATGAATCCTCTTAGTCTTATTTGACAAAATTACTAAAGCATGGAGAAACATTGCATATAATAATTCCCAGACTCAATCACTAAAATTCAATCTTGAGCTAACTCTCAAATTGATGCCTCTTCTCCTATCTCACACTGCGGGAATAGACCAATCTAGAAAGGCCTAAGGAAAAAACTCCTAAGTCATAGCCAGTCTGAACCAAATAAACTACACACACCATAATGAAAGAAGTTTTCAACATACCAGTGTCGGAGATAGTAGTAGCACCCCTGGCACAAGAGCTAGAGAAGTAGCAACCACTATCATATTTCCCCAAAAGGCAATACCACTATTATATTTCCCCAAAAGGCAATCCTTATAGGACACTCTTCTTTAACTAGGAAACCATGACTCTTTACCTTGCCTATTTCCAACCTCATCTCATTCCTTCTTGTATTAATAAGATATAACTGGTGTAATAGAGTTTTCACTATTTGGGTCAATAGATTAATAGAATGCCGAAACTCAGTATTGGTAACCTTCCCTTGAGGTAACCGAGAATGAGTTCCATCTTCCAAGATAGGGTTAGTAGGACCAGTGGAACTCCACAGAGAAAATAAGAAGTTGCAACCCTTAACCAGGTCTGTGCCCCATGAGTTGGACTAGATCCATCCATGTTATCCTCTAGTGGGACAGGTGATTTTCCACAAACTCTAGATCATTCATAAGACATGATCCGAAGATTAAAAAAAAGAAGATTTAGAGAAGAGTTCAAGACCTCAGACTCCATAGCCTGAAATGAGAATATCCAAGAAAGTGAAACATTCATAAATGCCTCGTAACCTCTAGATTATAAGTGTGGTGCACGACACACCCATAAGTAAGACTTTAATCTACATGGCTTAGTGGATACCCCATGATACCAAACCTAAAGCTCTGATACAAACTTGACAGAACTCAAACTAGGGCCTTGTTATAATGGGCAATCCCAAGACCAACCAGGATCAGGAATCGCCTCTATTTCCCAACCCAACCATCAAATGCATTCCTTGAATCGACTGAAGTCCGAGAATATAAAAAGATAGTATATCCAATCGTGTGGTGACTCTAGGATAACTCTATAATCGAGACCAACCCATCAACTCTAACTACCCAATAACCAACCAAACTAGTGCGGAAGCCATAACCCAACACCATAATGATAAGCCAATGTATGTATAAATAAAATAAATAATCCATATTATACCCAAGTCTACAGTTGTTCATACAAAGCCTCTAGACCAACCAAAGAGTACCCATTCAGGACATTCCCCCAACCATAGCCAAAAACCAAAGTCTATAAAAGAGAAAAAGTAGGTAAAGTAAACCATGACATAAAATAGATGCCTTCTAAACTATGAAAGCTCACTACTTCAATACAACATCGACTATACATAAATACGATCACTAAGCATGAAGAGTGGAATGGTCGGTTCCTACATAGCATCGGTATACAGCCGCCAGTAGACGGGTTCGTGGGTGAACACTAACATGTACTCAGGATAACGACAAAATAATTCCATTTATAATCAACCAAGTAAAACCATCCATATGCATACAACCATATATACATATATATATATATATATATATATATATATAACCATGTTGAAAAAGAGGAACAAGTTTTGCATGCCTTTAAAACCTATACCTTGGTTGTGTAGCTTTACTGTCCTAAACCATCCATGGGCTATATGGGTGCAACTCTCCTGCTGAAAGGGACCCAGTGCGTGTAGCCGCACGACCAGGGAAGTATCCCATGGGATGACTAGTATATCCCCCAGTAGTGTGACATCATACATCCGGTCTACTAAGACAAATCCTCATATTGGCAAATACGAGTTTCCAGTTTTGGTCCCCCTAGAACCGCTACCTTCTACAACTTTGCTACACATCCCGACATTAATGCCTAATTAAAACCATTCTAAATAACCAACCAATCCATTTACGATTTTATTTAACAAAGGAAAATAATAGTGGTATCGTCATACCACCCCTTACCCGCAAGTAATATCCGTAGCCAAACCATTTAAGTTAAGGGGACTTTTAAGTGCCCTTTTCATATACTATATTAAACCACTTGGGAAACTTCCATGTTCCCCACTAGCATAACTATTTAGCCTAAAGCCTTTCCAAACTATTTAAACTAATTCCGTTAATGCATTTACTTGAGGGATTTCCATATATCCCACAAGGTTTTAAAAACAGACCAACCATGACCACCAAAACATTTACCTTTCAAGCCATTCCAAACCAGTTCAGACCATACCAACTATTTAAAGCATTTATATAATTTAAACCATCCAAAACCATTTAGAGTTCCATTACCAAACCAAATCATGAAAGAGTTCCAATGCAAGTTCAATAATAGTGTAAAAACATCCTTTGAAGCATTTTATCAGACATGTTGAGGGCATACCTTTACCAAGACCAAAACTAGTGCATAAACTACCATAATTAGTGTTACTCAAGACCTATTAGTTAAAACATAACCAACAACCAACGACATATACAAACCATTACCAAAAATATATAAAAATATGATTTAAACTAATACCAAACCATATGCATCAAGAGCCTCAACAATATTTCAAAATCCACCTTTCACGATTCATAAACCAACGTTTAAAACACAATACATATGCCTTTAATTTGAAATTATAATGAGAGAAGGAGTACATGCCTTATACAAGATGATTTACGGAAGAAATCTTGACCCTTGAGCCCTTTTGAAAAATATATGAAGAAATCCTGGCCTCTAATATTCAAGAGGAGTTTGAAAGAGTATTTGATGTGTTTTAATCCCTTAATAAGTGTTATGGAAGGCCATATAGGTTTCTATGAAGTAAGGACATAAGTTCTTAGGATTAGAAAATATCCAAACTACCCTTGACTTTAAATTAAAACAAGCCACATCCAGAGGTATAAATCCCCTTACCATTCATATCCTAGGGTATAAGTGGTACCCCAACTCGTACCCAAACCTGACCATGATCTTACCTACTGGTTTCTATACAAATCGCCCCTCTAACTCATACCTAAGGAAATGAGTGACACCCCCAGTATACCCACCACTCTTATATTGGACAGATTCCATAAGATAACTCACACAAGCATCATACGACTTGCCTTGCACCACTCGTATGTTCCTATATGACTCTTACCTAGTTGAGTCATATCTTGGGCAGTAGACAAGCCTAACATTCTTCCTAAGGTATGAATGTACCCTCATGAAAGCCCACAAGTCATATCTAAGGGGTACGAGTGACTCCCTTGAGTCATACTGAGCCAAAAAGGTTCAAAGCCTAAGAAATTTTTCAAGGGTCCTATTCCTTGGGTGTTTCAGGGTAACCTCTAAAGGAAACCACCAGGTCTCATATGCTTAGCCTTCACCTGCTGAAAACATACGCAATGAGCCATAAAATTTGCTATATTTCTCCTCATACCACCCCACCAGTAGTGTTGTCTCAAATTACTATATATCTTAGTCACACCTGGATGGATGGAATATTTGGAACAATGAGCCTTCTCCACGATCAACCTAAACCAGTCACCTACTCTCGACATAAACTCGGCCTTCAATCAGCAAAACTCCATCTAAATCAAGTGAGGCTTCCTTAGCCTCCCTACTCAATACCTTATCTCGAATCAACCTCAATCCAACATTATCAAACTGATTATATAATCCAAATATAATCTAAATATACAAACACAATAAAACTATAATATAAATATAATTCAATATAATATACATTAAATTATAAAATATAAATACAAAACAGTTCTTTAAAATACAAGTACAAATTAGATAAAATATAATTGATGGTGCAAACTAACAAATACAAATACAAATACAAGTGTGAACTATAAAATACAAATACAAATACAAATACAAACTATAAAATATAAATACGAGCATGAACTTTAAAATACAAATACAAATAGAGTTGTATCAATGAACACAAAAATGTAAATGATGGTGTGACTACAAATACGATAAATAATTATGGTATTTACATTATCATTCATAATTTGTTCTCGACTAGTCATATTTTTCAAAAATACAAAAAATATAAAAAAGAAAAAAAATGATAAAGAAAATAAGTGCAAAAAAGAAAACAAAAAATATCAAATAGGAAAAGAAAAGAAGAAAGCAAAATAGAAGTTAGAGATTAAAGAGATAAAAAAAGAAAAAAATAAAAATAAAGAAACAAAAAAATAAAAATAGAAAAAATGGGGAAAACACGAAAAAGAAAAAAATATTTTAAAAATAAAAAAAATAATGATAGTGTTTTTGGTGAGACTAAATATGTAGTGTATTTATGTTTTTTTTTAATGAATACAGACCACTAAATAAAAGTGAATACAACGGCTAAAAATTGAATATAACAGCTATAAATGGTAATTATGTAAAATATGGCTATGGAAGAAGGGTTTATAGCAAAGTTCCGTTATTTCTGAAAGATCCCCTATTTTTAATACCTTACTTATATATTTTTTTAAATATAATTTTAATTTCTTTATCAACCTATTTTTGGCCTGTTAACCATAGTTAGCGGATCCTTTAGGGTGCCTAACCCCTTCTCTTTAGAATAATTAGGACTCTTACTTAGAATTGTTTAAGTTGTGTTGATCTAAAATGAAGTCTTTATTTTCTTTTAATCATTTAGTTTGTAATAGGTGTCCTAATTCACCATAGAACTAATTAGGTGGCAACGTCCTTAAATTTAATTAAAGTTTTTCAATATGTTGTACCTCAATTTGACCCATGTTAAAATAGGGTATAACACTCTCTATTCACCAAGGTTAGGATAGATGAGAAGAACCACCTAGTGTTTTATTTGTCTCTATTACGGTTTGAACTTGAGATATCAGGTTCTCAACCCACTTTATGGACTACCAGGTCACTCCCTTGTATGCAATTATAGTGAATAATTGAAAAGCCAGTAAAAGGTTGATATACCCAATTTTATGATTGAACAAAACAATTACCTTTAAGTCTATTTTAGACATATTATTCTGATCCTCCATATTGCATGAATGTTGTATTTTTTATCAACTTGATGCTTACAAAATTCATATTCTAGAAATAGACTACACCAATTACTTACAACAAAAAACAAATAACAATAATATATTAAGTGAAATTTTATAAATAGGGTCTGGGGAGGGTGGGACATAAACAAATCATAATCTACCTTAAAGAGAGCCAGTTTTTGAAAGACCCTCAGCTCAAGACACTAAAATTAAAAAATTGCACTATAATCATTTTTTCTAAAATTGTGAAAACGACATGTTCCAGAGAACCTAAGCCTTGGTAAAATTGATTAATTCAATTGGTATTTTCATTCTCCAATAGCCTACTCTTCTTAGAGAAAAATAAGAAAGCAACTAGTGTTAGCGTTAGATGTTTTCAGAACTAACACCAAGATAAATTATATTTGTATTACTGGGTAAGTGAGAAATCAAAAGAAGAATAGATAAAAATTATGGTGAAATCTTATGAGCAATCCTAAATAATTTGTAACACCAAGTAGAGTTTCAATAATTCTATTAATGGTGCTTTCATAGATAATATATGATCGAGAAGTTTAAAATTCAGAGATTAAGATAGGGAAAAAAATAGACTTTATTAGTACTTAATATACAAAATAAGAACTCCTTACCAGTTACCATTATGCCATACTAAAATATATTAAGCAAAAGAGTATAGCATGGGAAGAAAGAAATGATCATATATACATTGACAAATGAAAAGATCACATAAAATTCTTTAAGATAAGAAAACACTAAATCAGAAATCGAACTAATATCCAGTACAATTCAAATCATTCTAAAATAGAGTTATGATTTTTTTTAAAAAAAAAAAGTAAAGGCATAAAGCACAAACTTAACTGCATAGAGGTGAAAGTTACAATTCAGTTATCTCATGCATGCAAGACTCAGTTTTAGAATTTTATGCAGAGTAAATTAGTGTATGTTTTCAGTGCAAGAGATAGAAAGGGATGCCAAAAAGGAACAATAGGTAGGACTATCAAAAAATGCCTCCCAAAATGCAAGAAAGATTCCATATCACATTATCTACGGATAGATTATTAAGTAGCAATGATTAAAGGAGATAAATTATTGATGAATCTACAAAATTAGAAGCAGAAAAGCCACAGGTTCAAGAAATCTTTGCTATTCTTTTAGTTAATTCAGTCAATAGCGATAGAGGACAAAGGAGATTAATGAAAAATCATCTGAACTATACCCTAAGAGCATCACTCTTTTTCTAGGTTATAGCTGATGAAATATATGATTCCTTCATTTTATTTTTACATGTTCCCTTTATTTTTCTCCTCATGTTACATCTTCATTACATAATTTGGAAAGATTAAGTTGATAAAGTAGATTAGAATTTATTTTTAAATGTTTTATTTGTTCTTTTCTATTCCTAACTCTTTCATCTGATATTGTATATCATCAACTAAGAAAAGAGCTATCAAAATTTTTAGAAACTTAGTATTAGGTATATATTAACTCACACAGACCATTGGGAATAAATATTGCAATTGATGCTTCATGTCTCTAGTTTGGTTCTTAAAGTCCTAATGACGTTTCAACTAATAAAGGAGGGGGCACACCTTTTTCTTTTTTTCAAAAATTCCATTATTCAAAGTTTTGATATTTTAGAATGTTACTCATCAACAACAGTATACCTAGTATAATATCAAGTGGAGTCTAGAGAGGGTAGAGTATATGCAGATTTTACTCCTACCTTATAGAGATAAAGAGGTTATTTCTGATAGAGCCAAGACTTAAATAGAATGCTACTAATCATGTTTGATTATTTGATTTATTGATCTCAACAAGTCTGATCCAAATAGGATAGAAATCAAGTACAAAACTTCTAGCAAACTGATACGTAACTAGCCTCTCAATGTACTGAACTATATTAAAGAAAGAGCCCATTGAAGTAATTAGACACTGTCCAATAAAACATTCTAGCAACATCTGTATTCCTTACATATCCTAGTAAGTTAATAAAAGAATCACTCTAAATCCTACCTATCATGTATTCATGACTCCTATGTATCCTAGTTCACACATCCTCAACTGAGTATAAATGATCAACCAAAATAACAATGATGATGATTCCCTAAATCATATCCATAAAATAGGAATACTTATGTGATCTTCAGAAATACACCAAAAGGGATTGCTAACAAATGTAATGAAACTGATTGTAATAAAAAAAAAAAATTAAAACCTTGTAAGTGTTAAGATGCAGAAATCCTGAAAAATCTACAGAGCAATAAGCAAAACTAGGCAAAAGTGTAGTAAGAATACACATGAAAGAAATCATCAAGAAAATATGAAGGTTCATACCTTTTGATATCTCTGAAAGAGAGTAAATTTCTTTCCCTACACTGATTTCTTCTAGGCTCTGCTGCCATTATAACTGAAAATCATAATTTTTTTTATTTGAAATAGCACATCCTATATTACAATTTGGAAGTTGAAATAATTCTATCAAATGAAGAATTAAGGTTTATATGGAGAAACGTGTTACATAAAAGGTGGTGGAGATAAGGACATGTAGGAATGGAGGGGTCTAGGTAAAATGGCTAGTGGTATGGGTCATCATCGACTTTATCAATTAGTTGTACTAGGCCCAATAGTAGTAATAAGTCCCGATGTAGAAGCCCAAGTATAGTAGTAATCCACAATAATAAATATCAGTTAGCCACCGTGAAAAGGCAATTAATCTGATAATTCTATACACTTCTGTCCCTCTTCTTACGATCATTTCTTCTTTCCCTCTTTAAGATTCTGTTCTTAATCCTCTATTATAGGTAATAATTAGGAGCTTATGGTTAATCAATATTGTAATTATTTTTACAATTTTTATCAATAAAATTCCTATTTCAGAACTTCTATCACTATCTATAAATTATTGCTAATACATTACAACCTTGTATCAGAGATCGCTCTTGGAATTAACAATGATGGTTATAGATACAAAGTCCAAGTCAATAGAAGATAATATTAGAAAATTAGAAAATTTGCTACAAGGTTACATGACAGAGACAAATAAGAAATTACAATCAAATTGTACAAAAATTGATGATTTGGCACAAGATTTAGATGTTCTATGGAAGAACTCTTTCGTAGTGGTGATGGAATTCTGGGAGTGGTCCTAAAGAGGTCCAATGAGGAGAAACCTTGAACAACAGGTTGAGAAAGTAAAGCTTCGAAGTTGCAACTGCTGGTATGGTTCAGTCACACCAATTTGCTAAATGGGTTGAGTTTCCTTATTTTGATGAAGGAGATTCTCAATCTTGAATATGAAATAAATGCTATTTCCATTACAATCATGTAGAGAACCCTAATAGAAGTTGGAAATGGTGATTCTTTATCTCAATGGAAGAGCAGAGTCTTGGTATTTCTCTTATTATTTGAGTTGTGGTATAATGAGGTGGATGGATTTCATGGAAGAAATCTGCAAAGAATTAAAAAAAAAGCAGATAACAAAATCTTGATTTGTTAGGTGAATTCAAAAGGACCAATAAAAAAAGTACTGTAAATAATTGCCCAGAGAAGTTTGAAGAGTTGATGGCCTGGGTGTTGATTAAACATCCTACTATTCCAGTAGAATTCTGTTTCATGGTTGTTCGTTGAAGGTCTTAAATATGAGATTAAGCACACTATCAAAATGGCTAATCCATTCTCCTCAAGACAGGATATAGAGAAAGCAAGACATCAAGAGTAACTAACAAAAACCATAAATAAAATGAGCAAATCGACTGAAGTTAAGATGACACCACAATTGAATTCTTCTAGGAGTAGAAATTTTAGACCAAAAAATAAATTATTTGAAGCTAGAAGAGCTAGATGTGAATATTACAAGTGTGGGTAAGAATATTACCTTGGTCATCAATGCAAGGATAAGCAATTGAATGCATTGACTGCATTTACTGAAATTAATAAAAGGAGGAAACAATCAAGAAGGAAATTTTGTTAAAATACCAGAATTACAAGAAGAGCTGCAGCCAGAGGTGTTAGAAGCCACAAGTCTGAATACATTGTCTGAAATTACTACTAGTACTACTATCAAAATCATGGGGTTATAAGGCAATAAAAATTTGGTCATATTAGTTGATAGTAGGAGCACTCACAGTTCTGTGGCAAGTGAGACTGTCAATCAAGTGGGATGTTGAAATGGCCCTTAAAAATTCTTTGATCTCTGAGCTCACTGACTTGGTTACTACTTGACCCCATAAGTCGTAGGGTGTCCTGGCGGGTCAGGTAACCCTAATCATAAGGTGACCAGTGAGGGGTGTTGAAGTTTCTGTTCTGGGTATGACTTGAGGGAACAAGTCATAAATATGTGTGATGAGTTGTTAGGGCAAGTCGTAACTAAATCATTAAATATTGTGGCTTGATTTTTCTATAAGTGCTAGTGTCTCACTAAGAATATGTTACAAATTTTAAGGTGTAATCGAAGGGTGTCAAGTGTAAGTATCAATTTAGGTTCTGTGTTGACTACAACTAGACCATGCAAGTCGCAGGGTCTCATTACAGATTGGTTGGTTGAGTTGTAAGGATTATAGTGTAGGGTGCCTATGTGGTACTACCTTGGTTACAAGTGAGTTTTAAAGTTGAGGGCACTCTGTACATTTCCCACTTTAAACCCTTGGACCCCACGACTTAAAGCCTTTCTTGGGGATTCATTAACACATCATTCCCAATATAACACCCTAAAATTCTCTCTCAAACTCTATGTTCAAGTTAAGGCTAGGGTTTAAAAAAAAAGTGGTCATCTAGGGTTCTAACGGTGCCTCTTTCTCCAAAGTGATCATCTAGGGTTCTAAGGGTGCCTTTTTCTCCAAATTTCTTGGTATTTCAGGCATATTACTTTTCCCTCATTGTCAATTTGTTAAAAGCATGTGATTTGAAGTATTGTTCATAAGATATTTATGTTGGGTTTTAAACTATGGGATGTGATAGAAGAATGACCCAAAGAGATGAAGACTAAGAGAAACAAGAGAACAAATAAATGCAATAAAGTAAGATAGATAGCTTTACATACGAGATTACGGGAAATAGGAACCAAATCGGGTATCAAAGGATAAGACCCTTAAGACCCGCAATTACAACACCAAACTCTTACGGTGACCACTAAGGGAATCAACTCTTCCTTACAACCACCGTTTCTAAGAAAAGATCAATAATGGCTTTTCTAAGCCCTACTCTACTTGACTTTTCAAAGCCTACACTACACTTTCTCAGAGAGAAGAAGAAGTCTTTCAAATATCAATAATCAACTAATGAGAAAATAAGCCTAAAGAGTCTATTTATAGCTTATTGCATAAAATACCCAATTACCCTTAAGGGATCCTATGGAATGTAAAGAAATGGCACAAAAAAGACTAAAACACCCGTAATGAGTGTTTACACTCCAAGGCCGCCCCACTAATGCTTCGTGGGTACCTTCTTCTTCAAGCTTCAAAATGTGAAACCTCTTGGAACCCTTTGGTAGGCATCAACACAAGTCCTAATCAATCTTCCAAACATGGTTTTGCTCTATTGTAATTTCAAAATGAGTCCTCCATGCATGTCCTTGTACCCTCAATATTACCAAAGCTTGAATCTTCATGTATGGGCCTTAAATGATGTCATCAAAAGCTATGATGGCCCTTTGGCTCGTATCATCCTCCCCTTCTTGAAAAGGATTCGACGTCGAATCCATACCTTGCAAAACCAAAGAAAGGAGAAACAAGCACAACATCCTCATGGCATGAGGGTTAGGGTTAGTATAACAAATAACATCATCGTGCCAAGGGGGTACACACTTGAAATATAACCATGAATCCTTTATTTTAGTCATGAAAAGCTTAGTGAAAATGTCACAAAGGATATGGCTATGACAAGTATCAAGAGATAAAGAAACTACAAAGGTCTTAATGGTATTACTAAAGCCAAAAGGTACGACTACCATTATCTTAGAAGCCACTAGACACAATTGTTTCATTACCTCTTCAAGTGTCCTCATCAAAAGTGGTGCCACTATTGGTCTTATTGTCCACCAAACCACATAGCATTGTCATTCAAATAAGCGGACCAACCAATAAGTTCCCTAACTCTACATAATACAAATCCAAAACTAGTATGGATGTCATCATAGGAAAAGAGGTAGTATAGGAAGGAATCAAGTGTAAAGGCATCATCCAAGGCATTGTCATCTATAAGAATGCAATTTTGCCCATAAGATATAACACAAAAGCACACAAGGATGGATTTAAGGCACTAAAGCACATATGACCTCTTTCTTTCAAGTAAAGTATCAACTTGGCGTCCATAAGTTGGGAATCATGCAACTTAAGCACAAGTGTGTCAAGAAAGGATGCGCATTTAGTAACATTACCCCAAGAAGACAATGACACCTTTGCCCTCGAGTTTTCAAGAATGTCACTTTGCTTTTCATGTAGACCAAACATTAATTTGGGTGTCCCAACATCATAATATCTATATTTGGCACCCAGGTTAAATGGAAAGAGTGGCCATAAACATGGATCTAGACAACACTCTTTTTCCCCACAGGCTTCACCCAATCTAAAAGACACACTCTCTACAATAGCATAGACATCATCAAAAGAAAATAGAGAGCAGAGAAAGGTATCACTCAAGTCAACTTCAACTAAGGTGTCCTCATGTATGTACTCACTACTAGTTTCAAAATCATCACCATGAGTGCTCTCAACAATGAGGTCACACAAAGTAGAAGAAGAAGTAATTTCCAAGCAATGGACACTTTCACTTTTCATGGAAGAACCCTTAAGTAGATATACACCACAAGCAGAATCAAATGGATTATTACTTAAGTTTTCACAAGAAGCAATCAATTCATCCTCATAGTCATCAAACATGGGTGGGGAATCATACAAAGGATCACAACCACAATCAATTTTCAAGTTATAATCACCTTTTGGGTTTCTCAAATATTCAAGCAAATCAAAGCTATCATTACCCAATTGATCATTCCTTTCCAAGACTACACATTCCTTACCCTTAAGAGTACTCTCATCTTTCAAGAAGAGATTTCCATCTTTAGAAGGTATGTTGTCACACCATAGTGGGTTGTATATAGGCTATAGCCTTCAAGACAAGCTATACCTTCAACATTATTCTCACCACTAGGTTCATTAGAAGTGATTGAACCATCTTTGAACAAGATCTTATACCTAAAGAGAGGAGGATCTACCCTCGGGCAAGATTTAGAACATGCAAGTTAAATCTCTAAAGGACAATTATCAAGTTCCAAAGAAGTTTCAAACACATAATCCTTATGAGCAAAATCGCTAGTAGAATATTCACTAGAGGTCATGCTAAAGGGATCACTACTATTTATTTGATCAATATTTTCAAAATCATTACTCACTTGAGATCCATTAAACACATCACACACATCCTCAAGTGGTGGACAAATTTTGCACATAAGTTGATCAATACAATTCCCACAAGATAATGTACTATCATTCAACACATTGGCTTTAACACTAGGTGGACATAAATTGATCTTATAAGAAGAGTCAATTCGGTCATCAATAAGATCAACTAGTGTATCCACATTCACAATATGTACATCATCATCAAGGGGCAAAGAATCAATAAATAATGTATTATCATTCAACACTATGGCTTCAACACTAGGTGGACTTAAATTGATCTTAAAAGAAGAGTCAATTCGGTCATCAATAGGATCAACTAGTGTATCCACACTCACAACAAGTACATCATCAACAAAAGGCAAAGAGTCAATAGAATCACAAATAGGTAAGCTACTACTCACACTTAATGGGCTACTAGCCACACAATTATCATTCACATGCACAAAAGTGTAAGAGTTAGCTATTTTACCTTGAAGTTCTTGAGTAAATTCTTCTTTGACGTGGTGTAAAGGTTTCCCACATGCTTCAGCAGAAACTTATCCTTGGCCTTGTGCTCCTCCACTTGCCATATTAGTACCTACATAAATTTCCTTAGAAATAGAAGGACAAACATAGTTAGCACGGTTTGGTGACAACCCCCTCACTTCACTCCACATAACCTCTTCTTTTTCCACTCTTGGATTTCCACCTTGCATACCCTTACTCCTCTTAATCTTTTGTCTCTCATAATTATTCGGGTTGGAGTAAGTGTCACATCTCCTTGCGGTTTGGGAAGAATTGAGGTAAAGAGATAATTTCCCCAACAGTCCACTACAACCTTAGGCTAATTTAGCATATTTGGAACTCTATGTTATGCAAACCAATCGGCACCCAAGCATACATAACCTGGTGTCAAGGGAAAGATATTGTACCAAACCTCCTCATAGTATTCAAATTGGGTAAAGACAATCCTCACTCTCTCGATAACCTTATACCCGTCCAAGTAATATGGAACAAGTAAAGGTTCTCGAAACAACCCCAAAAAGTCAACCATGGGTGGCATCATGTAGTACTTATGGAGCCAATCATCTAGCACGAGGAGGCAACCCGGTACCCCATAAATGCTTACCTTTCTGAAGTGAACACTTCTTTTAGGATCCACATCATAGAGTTTAGGACAACCCATAGGCACATGAGTAACCCTCGACCTTGGAGATGTATTCTCTCTTCTTCTCATGGGACAACCTACACTATATTTAGTATACCTATTCACACCACTTCGACCCTGAAAAGATGTACTACAAGGTAAAGAATATGAATCTTCATGCTCCACACGTGCACTCTCACCATGGATCTCATAAGCTTTGCGAAGGAAGGGATTATACCTTACACCAATTCTAGGTTTGGAGTGGGAAGTGTAAGACTCCTCACATGCACCAACTTTACCATAAGAACCATCACAAGGCCCTACATCATCTCCATATTCACCATAAGCACTAGGAATTTCATTTACCTCATTTTCTCTCTCAAAATCATAACTCTCAATTCTGCCCATGTCTTGATCATGGCTATGTTCATAGCCCCCGTAATCTCTAACATCATCGTAGGCATAAAATCCCTCACTACAATCATAGTCTCCCATGTTGTAGTCATAATCGTCTGAGGCTACCAAGATATGTTCCCCTTATATCACCATGTACCTACAAAATGAAAAAACAAGATTAGTAGTAAAGCTCCTCACTAATACTCGTATACACTCATCTTTGTGATCCTCACAATTGGAGCGGCGAATATTGAAAGTTGCTTATACTCCAGTAGTCAATAAGGTGTCAATCACTACTTAGCGGCCGGAATAGCTTCTTGTTTGATCAAATCAAGACACAAAATAAAATCTACTTACGAACTTGAAACAAAGAAATTCAATGAATCAAAATTAGAAAAGTACATAAAGAATGAAAACACGAAGAAAGGGCTTAAAACTAATTCACAACCTAGTAGATAGTTACTAGTTTGTCAATTAGTGATGGAATCAACAAAAATGCAACTAAGAAACAAGAATAGAAACTAAGAATCCAAAAATTTGAGCTAAAAATATGGGTGTACAAAGTGATGATGTGGCAGCTTGTGATTGGACGATAATTTGCAATTTTTTTGTGTTCTTCACTTTGAGTTTCGGCCAATCCTCAATTCCAAGACTGTATATTCAGTTTTTTTTTGGGGGGGGGGGGGGGGAATTTCAAGGTTTTTTTGGAGCCTTTTCAAGCTTCAAATGAATTTGAATTGAATTGGTCCCCCCTTGTACTTGCACTTGTACTTGATTATTCCTTCCCTTTTGTTGTTTTCTTTCTTTTGGATGACTAGGAAGGTGCTTGAAAATTTACTTGAACAAGTACTACACTCTCTTTCCTTCTTTTTCAAGATCAAACACCCACTTTTGAATATTCTTCCTCAACAAGATATGAAGATGAGGAAGAACACCAAGAACATTCAAGTGTTGACCAATGTTGACCACAAGGCAAATGACCTCCAAATTTAAATTTTCTTGAAGATCTAAGGTCTCTTTGCCAACCCAAACACAAATATCACAAAATCAGCCCAAAAATGTCACAACCACAATAGCACAAAACGTGACCCACCCTCAAATAGCTTCAAACACAAGCTCGACAATGGTGGATGATTCAAAACACCTCTGATTTAGCTCAAATCTTAGATCTAGACTCTATTAGTGCTAGTGAACAAGGATTTAGCACTAGAAACTCACAAAACACACCAAAATAAAGTAGATCTAAGTTTCAAAATCTGCCCAAACATAAAAAATGAGATTTATAACTTTTTTGTAAGGTTTTTGATCTTTTACACTTCTTCTAGTGTTAGGAATAAGGATTTAACACTACAAACACACAAAATACAAAAAAATAAAGTCTCAAAAATTGAAAAACCCTTAAAACATGAATAGTAACTTTTTTCTCTTTTTTTTCTTTTTCATTTTTTTTTATTTTCAAGATAACAATCCCAAGATTGATTTTGTTGAAACAAAATCAAACCTTGATCTTGATACCAAATGATAGAAGAATGACCTAAAGAGATGAAGAATAAGAGAAACAAGAGAACAAACAAATGCAATAAAGTAAGATAGATAGCTTGATATACGATATTACGAGAAATAGAAATCAAATCGTGTATCAAACAATAAGACCCTTAAACCCGCAATTACCACACCAAACTCTTATGGTGACCACTAAGGGAATCAACTCCGCCTTACAACCACCTTTTCTAAGCAAAGATCAATAATGGCTTTTCCAAGTCTTACTCTACTTGACTTTTCAAATCCCTACACTACACTCTCAAAGAGAGAAGAAGAAGTCTTTCAAATATCAATAATCAACTAATGAGAAAATAAGCCTAAAGAGTCTATTTATAGCTTATTACATAAAATACCAAAATACCCTTAAGGCCTCCTATGGAATGTAAAGAAATGGCACAAAAAAGACTAAAACACCCTTAATGAGTGTTTACACTCCAAGGCCGCCCCACTAATGCTTCGTGGGTACCTTCTTCTTTAAGCTTCAAAATGTGAAACCTCTTGGAACCCTTTGGTAGGCATCAACACAAGTCCCAAGCAATCTTCCAAACATAGTTTTGCTCTATTATAATTTCAAAATGAGTCCTCCATGCATGTCCTTTTACCCTCAATATTATCAAAGCTTGAATCTTCATGTATGGGCCTCGAATGATGTCATCAAAAGCTATGATGGTCCTTTGGCTCGTATCAGGATGAGGGTTTTTAATATAAATCATTTAAATGCTTTTCCATGAAACTATTATGCTTAAATTGATGGTTGGTAAATGCATTGGAGTGCATGGGAATTATTGATGAAAATAAAGGTACAAAGCAATCCCCAAATTAATTGGTTTGGTATGGAAATTGGTACAACCTCGACCCACTTGCATACTTGATTTTGGTTTATGCATTACTACTTGGTTTGGTTTGTTTCTTCAAAATATGCATAACATAAATGTTTAATTAGTTAAGGATAGTTTTGAAAAACTTATGGGGTGCATGGGAATCCCCCAAGTGATTTTAATAATGGTTTTTGTGGGGTACATGAGAATCCCCTAAATCTTGGCAAATGAAATTGCTTGCAAGCTATGGTCGGTATGATGTTACCACTTAATAATTCCTTAATATTTGTCTCTTAAAATTTGTAGTTGTATTATGTGTTACATATTTTAATTGGGAAATAATAGGAGTTGTGTTAGTTATCCATAAAGGTGTGAGTCCAAAGGACTGATATTAGAATCCAATGTTTATCAACATGAGGGTTGTTCTTGATGACGATGTACTTGTGGGGTACAAGGAAATCCCCAAGTGTATATTTGTATATATGTGTCATGGAGGGCGAAGGGTACAAAGGAATCCCCGATCATCTATAATATCTTCAGTTCATGCGGCTAACACATACTGGGGCCCGTTCAGGCGGTAACACTAGACCCATATAGCCCGTGGGTTGATTTGTAATGGTAAATCCACAAAAAATTAGATTAAGGTTTTAAATTTAATGCTAAGCTATTTCATTATCTCAGAATTATATATATGTATATACATGGATGTGCATGGATGTGTATATGTGCTTTGGTTTGACTTGGTTTGAATTAATGGTGACAATTATCTAGAGGGAGAGAAACCTTTATGAGATTTAAAGATGGTAACTTATAGATGGACAGAGTTATGAGGGACATGGAAATACACTTATATTCAAAGGGACAAAATTGAAGAAATGGAAAGCAGTTCTCTAGCAGCTAAATTATATGCCATGATGGAGCAGTTAAAAAAAGATCACTTGCAAAGTTATCTATTGTTTGTCAGTATAATTCAAGAATTCTTAAAATTAGTGAGTATTAGACTAGGATATTTGTATTTACTGAAAGCAAGCTAGGCCATGTAAGAATCCTAGTGAGAAACAGTAGTTAGACTTGTTTGGCATGTAATTGTTTGCACTTTTGGTATAAATTTTACCAAAAAAAAAATTGATGGTATTATTTTTTCCTTATCCTTGAGTTACATTCTAGTGTTCACCCTATTAACCATCTTCGGACGTTGTATCCCCATGCGATGCAAAAATTGGCCATACTTTTACCTCTCTAACACTTTAACTAGGATTCAGGATCAACTCATGTGTTAGACTGAAGTGATGAGCTTTCATACTTTGGAACGCCTTATTTCATGCTATGGATTTCTTTATGTCTTGCTATTTCTTTTGGACTTGGTTTTGGATATGGTAGGGGGCATTTCTTGCCTGGATATTCTTTAATTTCAATTAAAGGTTATGCCGAATTAGTGTGGACAGTGTAACGATATCGGTGTTGGTATTGGTTGGTTGTTTGGTTGTTATTGGTTGGATTTGGTCATAAAATTATCATAATGTCTTTAAATTGATATTCTCTTATCTTGTTTTATGTTTGGAATTCATCCGATATGGGGTGTAAGGAGGTTAATTATTGGGTATTAAGGTGGTCTCCGATCATGGTTGGGCTTCATATACCCAATACGGTCAGGCCCTAGTTTGGGTCATGTTAATTTGGTATCAGAGCACAGTTCATGGTAAATTGGGCGTCCACAAAGCCGTGTTAAGTAGAGTCTCTTTTATGGGTATGTTATGTGTTAAACTTATAAGGAAGAGGCTACGAGGAATTCAAGAATATTTCCGTTTCTTCTTGATTTAATTTGAGTTGTATTCTCTCTAATTCCTTATTATTCTCCTCTCAAATCATGCCTCCAAGAAGATCTGATATCCACAAAAACTCTTCTATCTCATCTGAAGACAATGTGGACGAAACTCGTCCTACTCTAGGAGTTAAGACCCAGTCTAGGTTCATTTCTTCTAATTGCCTTGATGGAGATCCACTGGTTCCTTCTTTTCTCCCTAGGCACCTTTAGTGGTTATGTCTAATATAGGGTTTTTCCAGTCTAGTTGGTAGCCTCCCAAGCGGAGTAGGTTGCTTTAGTTACTCCATCCTTCGAGGCTACTAAAGTTGGCTAATTTATGGGATTGAGTCCTCCTACTTTAATTGGTTCTGATATTGAGGAAGATCCTCAATACTTCATTGATGAAATGGAAAGATCTTCCGTGTAATGTATGCCACTAATATGGAACGCATGGAGTTCGCTGCTTACCAATTAAAAAATGTGGCGTACCAATGGTACGAGGAATGGGACCAGTCTAGGGGTGGTTATACTGAGTCCGCTTTAAGGGTTGATTTATCTAGTACTTTTTTGGACTGCTTCTTTCCCCAAGAATTGAGGAAGGTGAAGGAAGAAGAGTTTGTTAACCTGAAACAAGGCAAAATGTCAGTCAAGGAGTATGCCTTGAAGTTTCATCAATTGTCTCGACATGCTCTAGAGTTGATGTCTAGCATAAGGGATAGAATAAGAAAGTTAGCTTTTGGGTTGTCCCAAGACTTGATTTTGGAGAATAAGGTTGCCTTGTTAAATAAGTATATGGATATTTCTTGACTTATGGTTTATATGCAGCAAGTCAAAGAAGTAAATTAAAAATAGGTTAAATTTGGGGAGAGGCAAGCAAGAAGTATTCTATTTAAATTAAGGTAGAGGTCAGCATCAAGGTGGTAGAGATGGTAAAGTGTTCTAAGAAGAAGTGGGAGAGTACTGGCTCCTACTCTATGGAAAGTGCTCTCTATCCAAAGCCGTTGGGTAATTGTCGTTCTCAGTATGATATTAGGTTTAGGGCATAGGATGGCCAATATCAGGTTGGTGGGGCTCAGTCGGCTCCATCATACCCTTTTTATAGGTTTTATGGTTAGTTGCATTGTGGATTTTGTGATGAGAGGAGGGATAGGTGTGTTAAATATGGTCAGCCAGGGCATATGATGAGTAACTAGCTTGTGAAAGAGGTTGCTTTTAGATTTATTAAGGTTTATATTGCCTCCTCATCAATTTCTACACCACAAGATGCCTCTTCTAGCTCTGGAACTGGTCGGAACTGTCTCTATCCTCTTACTATCCTTTGGGAGTCTAAGGCATCTCCTAATGTCTTTACTGGTATATTGAAACTCTTTTCTTGTGTTGTGTACTGTTTACTTGATCTGGGGTATATTCTTTCTTATGTGATCCCATTTATGGCTGTGCATTTTGGTTTAGGTCTCAAGTGTATTTCGGACCCCTTTTCTATTTCTACCCCGGTGGGTGACTCTGTGGTGGCTAGAAGAGTCTATAGGGGTTGTGTGGTATCGGTTGGAGGTAGAGAAACTCTAGAAGATATGATAGAGTTAGACATGGTTGATTTCGATGTCATATTGGGGATGGATTGGCTGCACTCATGCTATGCCTTCTTAGATTTTCAAACCCATAAGGTCATGTTTAAATTCCCTAATGAGCTGATTATTGAGTGGGAAAGAGGGTTCTCTACTGCCTAAGGGAAGGTTTAGATCATATCTTAGAGCCCACAAATTAATTTCCAAGGGGTTTCTTTACCACTTGTCTGAGTTAAAGATTCTAACTTGAAAAGTCCTTCATTACATTTCGTTACCATGGTAAATGAATTCGCTGAGGTCTTCCCTGATGATCTTACTGGTGTCCCTCTTGATAGGGAGATTGATTTTGGGATTGATCTTATTCTGGACACTCGTCCGATCTCTATTCCCTCATATAGAATGGCTCCAAATAAGTTAAAAGAGCTTAAGAAGTAATTAAACGACCTTTTAAACAAAGGAATAATCTATCCTAGTGTGTCCCCGTGGGGTGCACAGGTATTATTTATGCGTTAGAATGATGATTCCCTTCAAATATGTATTGACTACCAGTAATTGAATAAGGTGATGATAAAGAATAAGCACCTTCTTCCAAGGATATATGATTTGTTCGTTTAGTTATAGGGTGCTAAGAGTTTCTCCAAGATTGATATTAAGTTTGGTATCATCAATTAAAGATTAGGGAGGAGGATATCCCAAATACTGTCTTCAGAACTCGTACGATTATTTTGAATTTTTAGTGACGTCTTTTAGCTTGACCAATGCCCTGCAAAATTTATGGACTTGATGAATAGGGTCTTTCGTCAGTTTCTGGATTTGTTCGTTATTGTATTCATAGATGATATTCTTGTGTACTCTTAAAGTGAGGTGGATTATGCAATCACCTCCATATTATGTTAAAAACCTTAAAAGATCAGCAGTTTATGCTAAGTTCTCTAAGTGTGAGTTCTGGTTGAATGTTGTGACTTACCTGGATCACGTTGTATCTAGTAAAGGGATCATGGTGGATCCATAAAAGGTTTTGGTGGTCCAGAAGTGGCCAAGACCCACGACTCTAATTGATATTTGGAGCTTTTTAGGTTTAGCTAGTTATTACAGGAGGTTTATGGAAAGTTTCTTTTCTATTGCGGCCTCTTTCACTAAATTAACTCAGAAGAAGGTGAAATTCTCATGGTTTGAGGCTTGCGAGGTTAGTTTTAAGAAACTGAAAGATAAGTTAACTTCAGCTCCAATTTTGACTCAGCCTGAAGGCAATGATGTATTTGTGGTTTATTGCGATTCTCCTTGTGTGGGACTTAGTTGTGTGTTGATGTAGCATGGTAGGGTGGTGGCCTATGCTTCTTGGTAGTTGAACTTTTATTAGAAGAATTATCTGACTCATGACTTGGAGTTATTGGCTATGGTGTTCACATTGAAGATTTGTCATCACTATTTGTATGGAGTCCATATAGATATCTTTTCTGATCATAAAAGCCTATAATATGTGATCATCTAAAAGGAGTTGAATCTCAGGAAGAGGAGGTGGCTTGAATTACTTAAAGATTACAACATGAGTCTCTACTATCACCCAGGTAAAACTAATGTGGTTGTTGATGCTCTAAGTAGGTTATCCATGGGGAGTCTAGCTTAGGTGGATGAGGAAAAGTGGGAATTGGTGAAAGATATTCACCGATTGGAAAACCTTGGAGTTCGTCTCTTGGACTCTAAGGATGGTGTTGTGTTTGTGCAAGAGGTGGCAAAGTCATCCCTTATTGCTGAAATAAAATAGAAACAGGCACTGGATCTTATCTTAATGAAGATTAAGGGGGATTTGGGACAACAAAAAGTTGTAGCTTTTGAGATTGGTGGCGATGGTATCTTAAGGTACCAAGGCAGGTTATGTGTCCCCAACATAGATGGTTTGCGAGAGAGGATCTTAGTAAGGGATCATGAATCATATTATACTATTTGACAAATATGTATCATGATCTTAAGGAGATTTATTGGTGGAATAATATAAAGTGAGATGTGGACAGTATGTGGCCAAATGTATAGTATGTCAACAAGTAAAGGTTGAGCAATTAAGGACCAGAGGGTTGTATCAAGAAATTGAGTTGCTTGTATGAAAGTGAGAGATAATTAATATGGATTTCATTATCGATCTTCCTCGATCTCGGAATCAGTTTGATTCAATTTGGCCAATCGTAGATAGGATGACTAAGTCTACTCATTTTTTGCCAGCGAGAACTAATTATTTAGCAGAGGACTATCCTAAGTTGTTCCTCCAAGAGATTGTAAAATTACATGGGGCTCCTATTTCTATCATGTCAGATCGCGGTACTCAGTTCTTATCACACTTTTGACATTCATTTTAGAGAGGTTTGGGAACTAAAGTGAGCCTTAGTACTTCTTTCCACCCACAGTCACATGGGCAAGTGGAAAGGACTATTTAGACATTGAAAGATATGCTTCGAGCTTATGTGATTGATTATGGTGGTAGTTAGATTGAACATTTTCCTCTTATAGAGTTTACTTATAATAATATCTACCACTCTAGTATTGGTATGGCTCTATTTGAGGCATTGTATGGTAGAAAGTATAGATCTCCTATTCGGTGGTTTAAAGTTGGTAAGGCTGAGATGTTTGGCCTGAATTTTGTTTACAAAGTGATGGAGAAGGTAAAGGTGATTTGGCATAGACTTAAGGCCGCCCAAAGTTGCCAGAAGTTCTATGTAGACGTGAGGCATAGGGAAATAGATTTTGAGGTTGGCGATTGGGTATTCTTAAAGATATCTCCCATGAAGGGGGTAATTTGATTTGGAAAGAAGAGAAAACTCAGTCCCCGGTATGTCAGCCCATACTTGGTCTTGAAGAGGGTTAGTAGTGTTGCGTATGAGTTGGAGTTGCCTCTTAGTTTAAGCTTTATTCACCCGGTGTTCCATGTGTCAATGTTGAAGATGCGTGTGGGTGACCCATCGCTGATTTGGCCTATCAAGGATAATATTTTGGATTCTTTGTCTTATGAGGAATTCACTGTTGAAATTTTAGATCGACAAGTTCATCGGTTATGGAAAAAGGATGTAGCTTCGGTAAAGGTTCTATAGAGGAACCACAAGGTTGAAGAGGCTACTTTGGAAGCCGAAGAGGACATGAAGTCCAAGTATCCATTATTGTTCTCCGCTCAGTATAACATGCCTAAGATATGGGTCATTCTTAACATCTTTGTTTTTTAACTTTGTTAAAGATAGGGGTAGAGGTATATGGAGTCGAATCGTGCTAGAAATTTTCTTAACCTATCATTTAAGGATGAATGATCCAAGTGGAGGAGAATTGAAATAACATGAATTTTTGGCCCTTGAAAATTCCTTGAGCTTTGAGCTCATTGCCCCAGTTACAACTTGACCCCATGAGTCATAGGGTATCCTGACGGTTCTAGTGACCCTAATCGTAAGGTGACCAATGAGGGGCGTTGAAGTTTTTATTTTGGGTATGACTTGTGGAACCAGTCGTAAAGATGCATGATGAGTTGTTATGATGAGTCAAAACCAAATCATGATTTTTTTTGTCTTGATTCTACTTTGAGTACGAGTGGCTCACTAAAAGTCGTAAGGATATGCTATGAGTCGTAAGGTGTAATTGTAGGGTGTCAAGTCTTAATTTGGATTCTGTGTTGACTATGACTGGACCCTACAAATTATAGGGTCTCATTACGGGTTGGTTGGTTGAGTCATAAGGATAATAGTGTAGGGTCCTTAGTGGTACTACCTTGGTTATGACTCATGGTGACGAGTCATAAGGAGTGGCTACGAGTCAAGGGTTGACTCGTAATCAAAGGTGACACTTTTTCAGTTTTTAAGTTAAGGGCACTCTGTAAATTTCCCATTTTAACCCCTTGGATCCCATGACTTAAAGCCTTCCTTGGGGCTTTATTAACATATCATTCTCAAACTCTCTGTTCAAGTTAAGGCTAGGGCTTCAAAGAAAGTGGCCATTTATGATTCTAAGGGTGCCTTCTTCTCAAAATTTCTTGGTATTTTAGGAATGCTACTCTTCCCTTATTGTCAATTATATAAAAGCATATGATTTAAAGTATTGTTCATAAGATATGCATACTGGGTTTTTATCTATGGGTTGAGGGTTTTTGATATAATTTGTTTAAATGCTTTTCCATGATATCTATGATACTATTGTGCTTAAATTAATGGTTGGTAAATGCATTGGAGTGCATGGGAATGGTGGATGAAAATAGGGGTAAAAAGGAATCCCCAAATAAAATGGTTTGGTATAGAAATTGGTACAACCTCAACCCATTTGCATACTTGATTTTGGTTTATGCATTATTACTTAGTTTGGTTTATTTCTTGAAACTAATGCATAGCATATATGGTTAATTGGTTAAGTATTGCTTTGAAAACCTTGTGAGGTTCATGGAAATCCCCTAAGTGATTTTAGTAATGGAGTGTGTGGGGTACATGGGAATTCTCTAAGTGTTGGTTAATAAAATTGCTTGTAAGCTATGATCGATATAGCGATACCACTTAATAATGCCTTGATATTTGACTCCTGAAATTGGTGGTTGGATTATGTGTTATATGTTTTAATTAGACAATAATGGGAGTTGCGTTAGCTAGACATAAAGGTGTAAGTTCAAATAATTGATACTAGAAACTCATATTTGCCGAAATGAAAGTTGGTCTTGATGATCATATACTTGTGGGGTACAAGGGAATCCCCCAAGTGTATATTCATATATATGTATCATAGAGGGTGAAGGGTACAAGGGAATCCCCGATCATCTACGATATCTCCAATTCATGCAGCTAACTGTACTCGGGCCAATTTAGGAGGTAACACTAGACCCATATATCCCGTGGGTGGATTTGGGGTGGTACAGCTACAAAAACTCAGATTAAAGTTCATGTTATGCCCGTTCCTTATCCTAGCATTATATATATATATGTATATACATGGATGTGTACATGTGCTTTAGTTTGACATAGTTTGAATTAATGACATTGTTTTATCCTTATCCTTGAGTTACATGCTAACGTTCATCCTACTAACCTTCTTCGAATGTTGTATCCCTACGCGATGTAGGAACTGGCCATATTTCTACCTCTCCTGCACTTTGACTAGGATTCGCGATCAGCTCATGAGCTAGACTAAAGTAGTGAGTTTCCGTACTTTAGAAGGCCTCATTTAATGCTACGGATTTCTTTATGTCTTTTCTATTTCTTTTGGATTTGGTTTTAGCTATGGTCGGGGATATGTACTGACTTAATATTCTTTGGTTTTGATTAGAGGCTTTGTTGGACTTTTGTGGACACAGGGTGTATTGGTGTTGGTATCGATATTGATAATAGTATTGGTTGGTTGTTTGGTTGTTTGGTTGTTAGTGGTTGGTTTTTGTCATAAAATTGACATAATGTCTTTAAAATGATATTCTCTTATCTTGTTATATGTTTTGAATTCATTCGATATGGGGTGTAAAGAATAGTTGGGTATTGGGGTGGTCTCTATTCTTGGTTGGACTTGAGATACTCGACACCGCCAGGCCTTGGTTTAGGTCATATCAGATATAGAGTCTAAAATGTTATTCCTATAATGGTTATTATTGCTAATGGTGGGCATGCTATAAGTATCACTCATGCAGAAGGATTCCAAATAGAAGACACAAGGCTTGGAGTGGGAACATAAGTTGAGGCTTCTAGACATTTAGGGTTGTGATGTGGTTTTAGGGGTGGATTGAATGAAGAATCATAACCCTGTACTATATAATCTGTTGGAGAATCAAATTCAAGTTGGAGTGAAAGGGAAATGAGATAAGCTCAAAGAAACGACTAAAAAAGTCTCCGTACATAGCATGCCAGCTACTGGCATGAAGCACTCATTAAGAAAGGGACATGTGCTTTGGTCACATTTCTTCATAGTTTCGTCAAGAATAGAAGAAGTAACTGATACAGTTCCTAAAAACATTAGCACAATATTGAAGAAATTCCCTGGAGTATTTTGTAGATCCCAAATCCTTTCCACCTTAGAGAGCCCGTGATCATTCCATTCCACTCAAAATTGATTCAAAGCCATTAAGCATTAGTCCATACAGGTACAACTATTTTCAATAAAATGAAATTAAAAAGCAAGTCAGTCAAATATTGGTAAATGGCATAATACAACCTAGTCATTCCCCATTTTCTTCTCCTATTTTACTAGTTAAGAAAAATCATAATAGTTAGAGGTTTTGCATTGACTATAGAGAATTAAATAAGATGAAGATAAGTTTCTAATTCTATTAGAGGAAGACTTAATGGATGAGTACATGGATCATGCCTCTATTCTAAAATTGACTTACGGGATCGATATGACCAATCATATAGGGTGTTCAAGCATATATAAAACAATTTTTAGGATACATTTGGGACATTATGAATTTAAGGTGATGCCATTTGAATTGACCAATGCACATCCATATTTAAAAGCCTCATGAATCATGTTTTCAAACATTTTTGAAGAAGTTTGTGCAAGTTTTCTTTGATGATATATTGGTCTATAATCCCACAATTGAAAGTCATGTGATTCACTTGAGAACAGTATTAGGAGTCTATAAAGTGTTCAGCACTCTACTAAACTATCCAAGTGCTCTTTTGGGTATTAGCAAGTAGAGTACTTATGAAACACCCTGGATTTTGGTCCTTTGATATTTCCTGAGCTTTGAGCTCACTGTACTGCTGATAACTTAACCATATGAATCGTATGGTGTGGGTACAAGTCAGGTGGCCCTAGTCGTTAGGTGTCTAGTAGGTGGTGGTTGGGTTTTCAATCTTGGTAATGAATTGGTGGTACTAGTCATTAGGGGTGGTGATGTGATGTTAGGATGATCCTTAATCAAATCAGTAATTTAGTGACTTGACTTGGCTTTGAGTATGAGTGGCTCACTAAAAGCCATGAGAGTTGGTTATGAGTGGTTAGGCTAAGTCATATGTTGTCCAGTGTCCAATCCTTAAGAATATATCTTGGAAATGACTAGATCATATGAGTCGTATGGTCTGGAAACGAATAGGTTCATGGAGTCATAGGGTCTTGGGTGTCCAACACACTAAATTAGTAATGACTCAAGTGTACGAGTCATATGTTGTGGTCACGAGTTACGAGGGTCAACTCGTAACTGATGAGTGGTGATTTTACCACTCAATCTCACTCATTATTTTTGCACCTTACCTTGTTTTGAATGAATAAGTGAGACATAATTATGATGAAATGCACTAATATCCACATTTTGCAGGCACAAAGGTGATGAGATGAAAAGATGTGGATTGGAGCTACAAAAGGAACAAAAGGAAGCAAAGAAGTGCAGTTGAATACCTAGAGCAGAACATGGACTCAGACACCCGTGATTGTACCAAGTCAAGAAGGTCAAAGTGTCGCGATCGTGTGGAATTGCCTGTGGTCGCTCTACTGCGGTCGCGTTAAAGACACCATGATCGCGGCCTTACGGGATTTCAGCCCAAGGGAAAAGCTGTAAATGCACGAAGTTATCCCAAATTTTCCCAACAAAAGAAGAATCAAACCCTAATGCAAGATATTATTAAATTTTTTCACAACCTTACCTCCCATCCTTAGTCTAGGGTTTTTGTAATTTCTTGGAGCTTGGAGCTCAAATTTGTAATAATTTGAGCTAAGAAGATATTAGAGTAACTTTCAAGTGTATATTTAGCTTTGTCTATTGAAGATTTATTTAAGTCTAAAGTGTGGTTTTCCCTCTCTTTATTTTTTCTATGAATAACTTTAATAGACATCTTGGTTTACTTGTTTTGATTATTATTATGATTTGGTAGATCTACCTCTTGGGGTTATGCTTGATTAGGGTGAAATTATGTATGGGTTGTGATATTTTTGTGTAGATTTGAGTTTGTTAATGATGCTTTCTATTATTGCTTGATTAAATTACTTGGGATTTGATGGGTGAAAGCCCCGAATACCCAAATGGGTTTGATGGGTGAAAGCTCCAAACTCTAGAAAGCTCAAAGCCATCTTTGAAAGAAGGGTTTTAGGTGAACTTTAGGAATCCATATCATCCTTGAAAGAGAAATGTGGAGACCAAAGAAATGATAGACAATTATGTGTATAGTTTGCTAATCTATCACTATCTTAGACATAAAGATGGTTGTGAAGTTAACTATACCATGGGTATCATCCTAGAAATAGGAATGCCTTTATTGAAGTATTGAGTGGTTTTGATTGACACACTTTTTAGGTGCTCGAAAGAGCCGATGGGTGAAATCCTTCTGGTTTTGTTGAAAACTAGCTTCAAGGACATTAGACCTAGCCGACTATATCATCAATGATTAGAATTTGCATCGAATTATCATATTCCCATGCACATCTTTCCCCTAGGAAATTATAATCCCAATATCCATTCTAATTGAGTACACTCTAATTGTTCTTAGTCTCGAATTAGCCCCTTAGAAGCCCAAGAATTACTTTCATGTTTGAAAACATCAAAAAAAAAACCATTTTGTACCATAGATTTGAATTTAGTTAGTAACTTTTATTCCGAACCTACTCAATCGCCACTCGCATTATTCCTCATGGATTCAAACAAGACTCTTGTTAGGTAGATATATTGACAACGACCTCCTTGCACTCAAATTGACTTGTAAGTTGAGCGTTATCAGTAACCACCTGCAGTCTTTTTACAGTTTTAAGTTGGGGGCACTTTGGACATTTCCCACTTAAAACCCTTAAGACCCTATGTCCCTATAACACTTTTGGCCATTCATTCCATACATTACAAAATTAAACATCCTCTTTACTCTCTTAAAATCCGCTCACGCAAATTTGGCTAGGGTTTCGCCAATGAGGGAAGAAACACATAGTTTGACTATTCTTGGAATATTTGCATTTCATAAATGGTTAAAGAAACATGAATTGGTTTTGGTTGGTTTCATATAGTTTTGGAAAGGCCTTGGTGGCCATGATTTGATTATGAATGGTTTTGGTTAAGTGGAAACGATGGAGTCTAATTTAGTTTAATGGTTTATATAGCATAAGGTAATAAACTTGCAAGCTCTAATTTTGGTACGACAATACCAATAGTTAATGCCTAATTAAAAGACTTATTGGTAAATGGTTGGGAATATGTAAAAGATTTTAATATGGCATTAAAGGGGGTGGTGTAGCAAAGCTGTGAAAGGTGGAGGTCTCGAGGGGACCGATACTAGAAACTCATTTTTGCCAATGTAAGGGTGGTCTTGGTAACTGTGTACATAATGTCACACTTTATCTCATAGGTATGTATTAGTCATCCCAGGTTTTCTCTAATCGTGTGGCTAACATGCACTAGGGCCCTTTCAGTAGGGGAGCTGAACCCATATGACCCGTGGGTGCCTTTAGGATGAAAAAAAGCTACACAACCCAGGTTAAGCATTTAAATGCATGCTAAACCTTTTTCCCCATCACTACACGGTATATATATGTATATGTGATTGCATATGGTTATTTGATTTTGTTTTGAATGATGCCATTATTTTACCTATATCCCTAAGTTACATGCTAGTGTTTACTCTGCTAACCATCTTTAGGCAATTTATCCCCACGCGATGCAGGAACAGGCCATACTACCATTCCTCCTACTTAGTGACTTGGATTAGGAGACAACTTTGAGTCAGATTGAAGTGGTTAGCTTCGATACTTCAGAAGTTTCCATTTCATGCTATGAACTTCTTTTCATTATTGTTATTTCTTTAGTTTTGCTTTTGGCTATGGTCGGAGATATGTCCCGACCAGATGTTCTTTGATTCGAGTAAAGGCTTTGTCGGATTACTATGGGCATGGGCCGTGTAGGTATTATATTTAGCATTGGCATTTGTATTGGCATTAGTTGGACACTTGGTTGTGAATATTTAGTTATGGTTATAGACTTTATCTTATGCCTTTAAATTATTATTATTTCATCTTTTTATATGCTCAGAGTCCTTTCGATAGAGGGTGTAGGGCAATTATAGTTGGGGTATTGGGGATGGTCTCAGTTCCTAGTAGGGCTTGAGACAACTAACACCACTAAGCCTTGGTTCGGGTCGGATCAGATTGGTATCAGAGCCCTAAGTTCATGGTTATTGGGTGTCCGACAAAACTGTGTCGAAAAGAATCTCTTTTAAGGATGTGTAGCGAGCCACACTCATAAGGGAGAGGCTACGAGGCATTTAGGAATGTTTCTCTTTCTTGTGTTCTATTTTTGAGTTGTAGAGTCTAAGGTCTCGTAATCTTCTCTAATACCTATTTGTTCACTTTTCAGATCATGCCTGCCGATGATCTAAAGCTCGCGGAAACATCTTTGTCCTACCTGAGGACAATGTTGATGGGACCCATCCTACTTATAGTGTCCAGACCCGGTCTAGGAGTCCAGTACCTGATTGTCCTCTTGTAGTTCCACTTGTTCCCTCCAGTCCTTATCAAGCTTCACAAGCTGATGCGAAGAATGCGGAGTATCATTAGTCTATTCATATGTTGGCACAATTGGTAGCTTCCCAGTGTTGTGCTTCTGCTACACCATCTTTTAAAGCCACAAGGGTTGGCCAGTTTATTAGGTTGAACCCTCCTATGTTCACTGGTGTTGAGGTTAAGGAGGATCCTTAAGGTTTTATTGATGAGACGGAGAAGATTTTTTGCATTATATATACTAATAATGTGGAGGGTGAGGAATTAGTTGCCTACTAACTAAAAGATGTAGCATACCAATGGTATGAGGAATGGAAACAATCTAGGGGTGATGATACTGAGTTAGCCCTGTGGGATGATTTCTCTAGTGCTTTTCTGGACCACTTCATTTCTCAAGAGTTAGGGAAGGTGAAGGAAGAAGAGTTTGTTAACCTGAAGCAAGGCAAGATATCAGTAAAGAATTATGCCTTGAAGTTTCACCAGTTGTCTCGGTATGCTCCAGAGTTGGTTTCTATCATGAGGGATAGAATGAGAAAGTTTGCTTCTGGGTTATCCCGAGACTTGATTTTAGAGAGTAAGGATGCCTTGCTGAACAAAGACATGGACATCTCCATGTAGGATGTGTATATGCTGCGGGTTTAGGAAGAGAAGAAGAAGTAGGCGGAGATAGGGTGTCGCGCCCCCATTTTTCTAGCAGAAAGCGAGATTCGACGTGACCACTCTTTTTGGGATTATTTGAAAGGTAAGTGTGAAGAGTCATCACCTAATGTATTAAGGTCTGTTAGGGCACCAATCTAGACTAACTACAAACCTATTTTCGTTATTTTGTCTTAGTTCACTAGAAATTTGGGTAAAGGTTCAAATTACCTCGAAAGGAAGGTGTTAGGCACCTTTTGAGGTCCATAAAGGTGAGTCCCGGCCGAATTCGTCGGGGATTCTATGTGATCAAGTAAAGGTCTCTTGTTTTATTTCTAACTTAACTGTTGACTAAGTGATAAAGAAACGAATAAACAAACTCACGTTATTTTATAATCTAAGTGTTAATATCTAAGTGATAATATCAATAAAAAATGTAAATAAGACAAGTGAGGAGAAAGAAATGATGTAATTTACAATAAAGGGGACTTTCTTGTATCATAAACTAACTACCCTAAATAAATAAGCATGTAAAGTAAATAAAAGATAAGAATTCATTGAATCAAACAAAGAAATATTTTTGGTCTCATTCAGATCAGAACCCCAACTTGTTTAATCATCATCCGACCTACTGGCCGAACTCTTAGACAAGTCATATGTCTTACCTTTAATGTTTGTTAGAGATCATCACTTCCGAATGACTACCCGTCCCACCCCACCTAGACTGGATGTCAAATCAAAAGGCGTTCTAGAACAAGGATAAAACTAACGTCTTTACAGTACCTATCGTTCCACTTATCGTCCAAGAGGCATTGGACTTTGCTATTTTGGGTTTTGTGGTCTAGACAAAAATAAAGTTGTGTTTCCTAGGATTTGAAACGAGTAGCAAGTAGGATATCATGTAGCACATAATTATCCCAGGTTAGCCTCTTGGTTAATTAAAGTTGATTAATGTGATTAACATACAAAGACAAATAATAGCTTTTTCTTATATCCGTTAACTTATATGCATGATATCTAAGTGTTCAACAATCGTTTAATATGACAAAAGATAACTGTGATTCATGTCTAAACAATGAGCTGCCAATTTATTAAAAGAGAATGTCAAAGTATGGTAAATATGTCAAAGAATTGTACTCACAAATTTCATTGTGCAAGATGTATTATAGACTAATGGTAAGTGAGAAATTATGAAAACACATGGGAATTTTCTTTCAAACATTTTAATACTAAAAGTCTATTAACATGCTGAAAAATTAGTTCTAATATGCCAGACATTAAATCTAACATGCTGGAAATTGACTTATCATGCTGGAATTAATTCTGATATGCTAAAAAACAAATCTAACATGCTGGAAATTAATTTATTATGCTAGAAATGATTCTAATATGCTAAAAAACATGCTGGAAATTAATTTGTGATGCTGAAAATTCAATTAATGTGCTGAAATTATTTTTTTTTAATGTGAAAACATACTGAAATTCAATGCGGATATGCTGGAAAATGTATTATCATGCAGAATATGCCTTAGCATGCTGATTATTATATTAATAGTGCAGGAATTAAATATTGGCATGCTAAAAAATAAGATAACATGCAAAAATTGGTGTTAATATGTTTGAAAAGCTTTAACCTGCTGTAATGTATATTGATGTGCTAAACTATTACTATTTAGCATGCTAACATATTTAACTTGCTGAAACTATATCAACACAATGAAATGCATTAATGTGCATAAATTTAATGTGCAATGTAGATTAAGTATTTAATAGTTTTAACATGCAGAAGAATTAATAAACGAAAAGAATGCTCGACCTATTATCATACTTAAATTCGTGTTAACAAGATGGAAATACAATGACATATTAAAATCATTTAAGCTTAATGTTAAACAAGCTAAAGATGTGTTAATATGCCGGAATTGAATCAAATTAATTAATAAATAGATTAAATGTCGCATGTGTTATTAAATCTTAAATTTGTGTGCCTAGATGATTCGCGTAACATGTATCACACATAAACCTAAGTTATGTCTACCTATATTATTCATAGATCACGTAAATCCCCGCCCCCGAAGCAGTCCCCAAATTTTATTATTATAATAATAATGTTTGTACAACATTATTACAGGTCATATGAATAATACATTAAAATTAAGAGAAAACAAAAAAATAATCCGCCCTCATTAATTCCCACGGCAATCCTATAATCGTCAATTTAAACCTGCGAGACAGAATGTAATAGAAAACAAAGGAAACATATAGTAGCAAATGCTTCTATAGACATGTTTTTTAAAGGTTTTCACAACATGATGTAGTCAGCACACAAAGAATAAAAATTTACATCAATTTGAGGACTTACCAGTAAGTAGCAAGAAAAAAAAATAATGAGAATAATAAACCCAAGCACTTTTAAGAATAATAGAAGGGTGCTTCTAGTAAGCCTTGAAGGAAAACCAAAAGAAACTTTAAAGTATCTAATTGCTTTGTATTAAAATAGCTGATAATTTTTGCTTAAAAGAGTAGTGATTGTAATTGAAGAGCTATCCCTTTAATGGAAAGAAGGGGGTTTATAAAGTGTGAAAAAGGAATCCACCTATGCTTTAAAAAGGAAAGAAAAATATATGTCAATCAATTCACAGAAATTTTTCTATCAATATAAAATTATATTTATGTCAATTGACTATTAAGAAATAATCATAAAATCAACCCAAGCAAGTAAAAGGAAAAGAAATACTAGTCAATCAAATTTCCTTTCCAACATATTATCAAAGACAGCCCAATATCCAAAATACCAATAATTACGTACCAAAAGGTTTCTAGCTAGTAGAAATTTTGTGAAATCACTGAACATCATTAAGTAGAAAATTTGGGCGTAAAATGGGTAAATTAATGCTCAACATTAAAATTATTCCTGATTTAATTTAATAAAGTGCAAAATCAGATACAAGATTACCAAAAATATATTATACACCATGTCAAAGTAAATCAATAATTCAAGATTGCCGCAAACTTATCAATTTCAAAGCTAGAGGGACGGGAATTAGGGATATAGCATAAAATCAGTCAACACATCAGAACAATATGATTTGAGGCAGATTACAATTGAAAAATTAGAAGAATTAAAGTTCATGAGAATTAGGGCTTTTAACATGTGATAATCTAAACAAGTTAACTAACTGAAATCGCAATAAATTAGAACAAAAATGCCTAATAAGTTTCTCTAACTTCAAATCGCAAATTTTGTAATATGAAATTAAATCTAGAAACCAAACCCGGAATGAATTCTAATGAATCCATCATTTCCCGATGATGAACGGGTAGCATGGCCAGTCGAATTTGGTGGTGGTGTTGTGGCGGTTTAGGTTGTTGTGCAGCAGCGATGAGCCAGCTTTTTTGCTATTCGGGGCAGTGGAGACGTGAAGAACGGAGCGGCGGCGCGGCTGTTCGCTGATCGGAGAGTCTAGCTTTGGTAGATAGAGGTGGAGGCTGGCTCACCGGTGGCTGTTCGTCGCTGGCGGCAGCGGCTTAAGGGATTTAGCCGACGTAATATTGCCGAAAAAGGGGTGAGGCGGCAAGAAAGGAGAGAGAGGGGGAAAAAGAGATGATGGGTGGTACTTCGAGCTTAGCCGGCCAGTAGTGGCAGCAGCCATAGTTTCTGAGAGGGGAAAAGAGAGAGTAGACAGAAGGAGGGAGCATGTTGTGCAGCTGATATTTGAAGAATGGGGAGTTAGGGATTTTGTTTTGAATTAAAAAGGGAAAGAGTGGGATGTGATCTCAGCCGTTGGATCGATCTTGATCCATGGTTGAGATTAAAAGGATAAGAAGATGAATTGGAATTTTTAAAATTGAGTTAAATATGGCTAGAATTGTAACAAGTTGGATAAAATTAGGCTAAGAGTTTTATAAATTAGATTAAAAAAAGGCTAAAATTTAAATAAATTAGGCAAAATAAATTAAAATTGACTTTTATTTGATAAATGTTATAAATATAATAATAATAATAATAATAATAATAATAATAATAATGGTAATAAGAATGAAACACTTAGGCAATGTATTTGTAAGTTATGAGTGTGCACATTTACGAGAAAAAATAATTCAATAAAATTATGTAAAATATCATATTTGAGTTGATAAATTGTAAAAAATGATAATAAAATAATTTTTATACTTTTTAAATCATAAATGTGAAATGTCAATATCTATTCGAGATAAGGATAATGTGTAAAAAAAAAAATAATATTTAAAATTAAAATAATATTAATAAAATAATAGCCTAAAAAGAGATCGGGAGGTCAAAATTAGATGTCAATAAGGGATTTTTTTAGCAGGTAGTTGCCAACAACAGAGTGGCAAGGATGGTGGAAAATGGTTTAAAAAGAAGTGGGGCAATTCTTGGTCTTACACGACGGTTAGTGCTCCCTACTCAAAGCCATCGGGTGATGGGTGTTTTCATGATGGAAAAAATTATATTGCGTAGGGTACCCAATCCCAGGCCAGTGGGGCCTAATCAGCTCTATCATATCCTCTCTATAGATTTTACGGTTGATTGTATCAGGATTACTGTGATAAAGGAAAGGACAAATGCATCAACTATGGTTAGCCAGGGCACATGATTAGAAACTTTCCAGTGGCCAAGGTTTCTCTAGGGCAAACAAGATTCTGGTTTCCTCTTTATCAGCTCCGACACCAAAGGGTTCACTATCTGGCTCTGACACTATTCAAAACTGACTTTATGCTTTTACTACCCATCAGAAGTTCCAGGCATCACTTGCTGCCATTACTGGTATGTTGAAACTCTTTTCCCGTGATATGTACTGTTTACTTGATGTGGGGTCCACTCTTTTTTATGTGACCCTATTTATGACTGTGCATTTTCGTTTTAGTCCCGAGTGTATTTCAGATCCTTTTTTGTTTCTACCTTGGAGAGTGGCTCTGTGGTAGGTAGAATAGTCTATAGAGGTTGTGTAGTATATGTCGGTGGTCAAAAGACTTTGGTGGATCTATTTAAATTAAACATGGTTTATTTCGATGTCATATTTGGGATGGATTGATTACATTCGTGCTATGCTTCTCTAGACTATCGACCCCATAAGGTCATCTTCAGATTCCCTAATGAGTCGATTGTTAAGTGGGATGGTGGTTCCCTAGATCCTAAGGGGAGGTTCATATCATATCTTAGAGCTAGGAGATAATCTCAAAGGGGTATCTCTATCATTTGGTACGGATTAAAGATTCTAACTTGGAGGGTCCTTCTTTATATTTCATCCTGGTGGTGACTGAATTTCCTGAGGTCTTCCTTGATGACCTTCTTGTTGTTCCTCGCTATAGGGAGATTGATTTTAGGATAGATCTTTTTTCGGATACTCGTCCTATTTATATTCCCCCGTATAGAATGGCTTCAACCAAGTTGAAGGAGTATAAGAAGAAATTAAAGGATCTTTTAGATACGGGTTTCATTTGTCCTAGTGTGTCTCTGTGGGGTGCACCAGTTTTATTCATGCATAAGAAGGATATTCTTTTTTTATGTGTATTGATTACCAACAGTTGAATAAGGTAACAATAAAGAATAAATACCCCCTTCCGAGGATAGTAGATTTGTTTGATCAGCTTCTGAGTGCTAAGTTTTGCTCCAAGATTGATATTTGGTCCGAGTATCATCAGCTAAAGATTAGGAAAGTGGATATACCTAAGACTACCTTCCATACCCGATAAGGGCATTTTGAGTTTTTGGTTATGTCTTGTGGGTTGACCAATGCCCAAGCGACATTCACGGACTTGATAAATATAGTCTTCCATTAGTTTTTAGATTTGTTTGTCAATATGTTCATAGAGATATTTTGGTGTACTCAAAGAGTGAGGTGTATCATGTTGTTCATCTCCGTATTGTATTGCAGACCCTACAAGATCTGCAGTTGTATGCCAAATTTTCAAAATGTGAATTCTGGTGAAAGGCTGTCACTTTTCTGGGCCATGTCATTTCTAGTAAAGGGATCATGGTGGATTCGCAGAAAGTTGCAGTTGTTGACACTTAATTTTTGCCCTCCACGACTAATTTTAATTTCGAGTTTCTTCGATTTTAAATAAAATTACAACATTTATTTATCCGGATGACAAAACTTTCTTAAGTATTAATGTGAGTAATTTTGGGGATTTTAAGTGATAGCTATGTATTTTTGTAATTGCACATACGAAATCATATAATTTTGTTGCTTAAATAATTATTTTACATAAAAATTGACTTTTTAATTGATGGTTGTTTCAAAAATTAATTCAAACCGTTAAAATCTCGAATGAAATATAATTTATTCTCAAAATAGTTATTTGAAAAAAATATTTTTTTAATTTTATCGAATCAAGAAGCTTAGGATTGAATTAGTTGTTTATTTATTCCAAATGTGGTTTTAATTTAGTCAATTTATTTAACTGAGCCTTAATTGAAATCTATTTGGCCATAATTACAATGCAATTGGTCAATTGATTTATCAATATGGTCTGAATTTATATAAATTGGCTAAAATCTTAATGTATTGACTATTTTATAAATAACCTAATGCTTGTATTTGATAGGCTTTTCTGCAACCTACCCTTTCTCCTTTATTTTATTATATGCCCAACCGAACTAACTAAACAATAACAACAACTAGCCCAAAACTTACTCGAGCCCATCCCCCTTTTCTCTCTTTAGTTCACAATGGCAGTATTATCCCAACAACACTTCATCTTACCCAACACAACTGTAACAACAACAATATCAACAACAATGTACCAACGTCCAACAATACAAAAACAGCAGTAAAACCTAATCCCTAAACGGCCGACAACAATATCAAAAATGATAGCCGCAACAGTGCGCATAACAACAATAGTACAACAACACCTGCAACAAAAGCTCATAAAAATGGCCTTTTTTACTAACCTTTTCTTCAAATTTTAAATTTCAAAAATCATTTTTGAAATCCCTCAAATACACCTTTCATACAAAATTAATCTCAAAATGTCCTATAACTACCCATTGAAAAACAAGAGAATGGGTGATTTTTTGGGGGGAAAGGCGTTCTAGGACAAGGATAAAACTAACGTCTTTACAGTACCGATCGTCCCACATATCATCCAAGAGGCATTGGACTTTGCTATTTTGGGTTTTGTGGTCTAGAAAAAAATAAAGTTGTGCTTCCTAGGACTCGAAACGCGTAACGAGTAGGACATCGCGTAGCACATAATTATCCCAAGTTAGCCTCTTGATTAATTAAAGTTGATTAATGTGATTAACATACAAAGACAAATAATAGCTTATTTTTTTTACGTCCTTTAACCTATATGCATGATATCTAAGTGTTCAACAATTGTTTAATATGACAAAAGATAACTGTGATTCATGTCTTAACAATGTGCTGCCAATTTGTTAAAAGAAAATGTCAAAGTGTGATAAATATGTCAAAGAATTGTGCTCACGAATTTCATTGTGCAATACATATTATTGAGTAATGGTAAGTGAGAAATTATGAAAACACATGGGAATTTCCTTTCAAACATTTTAATACTAAAAGTCCATTAACATGCTAAAATTCGTTCTAATATTCCAGAAATTAAATCTAACACGCTGGAAATTGACTTATCATTGCTAGAATTAATTTTGATATGCTAAAAAAAAAAAAATCTAACATGGTGGAAATTAATTTACTATGCTAGAGATGATTCTAATATGCTAGAAAACATGCTGGAAATTAATTTGTGATGCTGAAAATTCAATTAACATGCTGAAATTTTATTTTTTAATGTGGGACCATGCTGAAATTCAATGCGGATGAAATTTTATTTTTTAATGTGGTACCATGCTGAAATTCAATGCGGATATGCTGGAAAATCTATTATCATGCAGAATATGCCTTAACATGGTGATTATTATATTAATACTGCAGGAATTTTATATTGACATGCTAAAAAATGCTATAACATGCATAAACTGGTGGTAACATGTTCGAAAAGCTTTAACCTGTTGTAATCTACATTTATGTGCTAAAGTATTACTATTTAGCATGCTAACATATTTAACGTGATGAAACTGTATAGACATGATGAAATGCATATTAATGTGCGTAAATTTAATGTGCAATGTAGATTAAGTATTTAATTGTTTTAACATGCAAAAGAATACATTAATATGTGAAAAGAATGCTCGACCAATTATCATGCTTAAATTCATGTTAACATGTTGGACATACAATGACATATTAAAATCGTTTAAGCCTAATGTTCAACATACTAAAGATGTGTTAATATGCCGGAATTGAATCTAATTAGTTAATAAATAGATTAAACGTCGCATGTGTTAATAAATCCTAAATTTGTGTGCCTAGATGAATCAAATAGCATGTATCACACATAAACCTAAGTTGTGCCTATCTATATTATTTATAGAGAACGTAAATCCCCTCCACCAAAGCAGTCCCCAAATTTTATTAGTACAATAATAATATCTGTACAATATTATTACAGGTCATATGAATAATACACTAAAATTAAGAGAAAACAAAAGAACAACCCGTCCTCATTAATTCCTACGACAACTCTTCAAATCTCATAATCCTCAATTTAAACCTATGAGACATGATGTAATAGGAAACAAAGGAAACATATAGTAGCAAACGTTCCTATAGACATGCTTTCTAAAGGTTTTCACAACATGATGCCATCAGCACACAAAGAATGACAAATTACATCGATTTGAGGACTTACCAGCAAGCAGCAAGTAAAAGAAATAATGAGACTAATAAAGCCAAGCACTTGTAAGAATAATAGCAGGGTGCTTCCGGTAAGCCTCAAAGGAAAACCAAAAGAACCTTTAAAGTATCTAATTGTTTTGTATTAAAATAGCTAATGATTTTTATTTAAGAGAGTAGTGATTATAATTGAAGAGTTGTCCCTTAAATGAAAAGATGAGGTTTATAGTGTGAAAAAGGAATCCACCTAAGCTTTAAAAAGGAAAGAAAAATATATGTTAATCAATTCACAGAAATTTTTCTATCAATATAAAATTAAATTTATGCCAATGACTATTAAGAAATAATCACAAAATTAATCCAAGCAAGTAAAAGGAAAAGAAATATTAGTCAATCAAATTTCCTTTCCAACATAATATCAAAGACAGCCTAATATCCACAATACCAACAATTACGTACCAAAAGGTTTTCAGCCAGCAGAAATTTTGAGAAATCACTGAACATTATTAAGCAGAAAATTTGGGTGTAAAATGCGCAAAATAATGCTCAACATTAATGCTTACCATATGTGAATAAATCAGTAAAATAATTAAAATTATTCCCTAATTTAATTTAACAAAGTGCAAAATCAGATCCAAGTTTACCAAAAATATATTATACACCATGTCAAAGTAAATCAATTATTTAAGATTGCCGCAAACTTATCAATTTCAAAGCTAGAGTGACGGGAATTAGGGATAGAGCATAAAATCATTCAAGACATCAGAACAACATGATTTGAGGAAGATTACAATTGAAAAATTTGAAGAATTAAAGTTTATGAGAATTAGGGCTTTTAACATGTGATAATCTAAACAAGTTAACTAACTGAAATCGTAATAAATTAGAACAAAAATGCCTAATGAGTTTCGTTAACTTCAAATCGCAGATTTTGTCAAAATAAAAATAAAAGAAGGGGGTGGAATATGAAATTAAACCTAGAAACCAAACCTGGAATGGATTCTAATGAATCCATCATTTCCCGATGACAAATGGGTTGTATGAATTGTCGAATTCGGTGATGGTGCTGTGGCAGTTTGGGTTGTTGCACAGAGGTGATGAGCCAGCTTATTTGCTAGTCGAGGTAGTGAAAATGCGGAGAATGGAGCAGCAACGCGGCTGGTTACTAACCGAAGAGTCTAGCTCTGGTGAATGGCAGTGGAGGTTGGCTCACCGGTGGCTGTTCATCACTGGCGGTGGCATCTTGAGGGATTTTGCCGATGTAATTTTGCTGGAGAAGGGGTGAGGCAGAAAGGAAGGAGAGAGAGAGGGAGAGAGAGATAACAAGTGGTGCCCCGAGCTTTGCCGGCCAATAGCAGCAGCAGCCATGGTTTTTGAGAGAGAAAGAGAGAGAGAGTAGAGAGAAGGAGGGAGCATTTTGTGCGGCTGATCTTTGAAAAATGGGAGTTAGGGTTTTTGTTTTAAATTAAAAAAGAAAAGAGTGGGATGTGATCTCATCCGTAAAGCAGTATCGGGAGATCAAAATTGGGTGTCAACAGCTGCCCTTTCATTGCTTGAGAATGATACAAGAATTTTCAAGAAACGAAAGTTCACATAGTACCCAATTTTGTCCGATCGAGAAAGATTCATTGGAATTAAGGCAGTAGGAGGTGTTTAAAAATAGTATGGCCGAGACTTCGGTTTCAAGTTGCCTTTATATCTTTGATTTTACGAGAATTAGGCCATTTGTAGTTCTAAATTTAGAAATGAACAATATTCTTTAAGATTGCTAATGATAAAGGACGGGCAAAACTATGATGTCTTGGGTCGATGAGATGGGATGAATATGTTTTGAAATGATGATATGGGGGGGATGTACAAACTAAAAGCAGGTGATTTTTAAGATGATTTCATTTGATGGATGAATAGATGAGGTGATATTTTGAAAACAGGAACGAAAATTATTCTCTGTTTATTATTCCTTACCTGCGTACTTTACCATATACTAGATAATAAAGGTTTGGACATGTAAAAGATAAACAATCCATAAACATAAAGTGAGTGTGCTAATAAGAAAGTGAAGCTGCTGTATCGTGGGATCAGCTCTTGGTTGCTCGTGATAGAGTAATCTGTACCTGTTAATCCTACCATTTTTAGCTCAACTATATAAAATGGTTAGCACAGATATGTATATATAGAAGATTGAACAATATAGTAAAGACAACCATAACAATAATGATAAAAGAAGATAAAAAAACATATCTGTCATGAAAGAGTAATGCTTTGTTCATATAGGTTTGAAGAGGTTGTGCTTAATCCACACAATGTCCAGTAAAGCAGTAGCATTTAATAACGCCGAAGTCGCTTGTGCTTAATATGTTCAGTGTTAGAAAACAGTGTTCATCTTTGAGTAAACTAATCGGCTTCAAGAGGATAATGCTTAGCCTCGAACAATTTCTCGAGAGAGGGTAGAGCTTAACCCTTTCCAAAGGCAATGCTTAGCCTTAGTCTATTTCTCGAAAGAGGGTAGTGCTTAACCCACTTAACTTTTCAAAAATAATGCTCAGCCTTAGAGAGTTTTTATAGAGTAGTGCTTAACTCTATCGAGTTTCCAAAACAATACTTAGTTTGGATGATTTCTCGAGAGAGGGTAGTGCTTAATCCAACTAAATTTCAAGGACAGTGCTTATCCTCAGTCAGTTTCTCGAAAGAGGGTAGTGCTTAACCCACTTAACTTTCTAAGAACAATGCTTATCCTTAGAGAGTTTTTATCGAAAGAGGGTAGTGCTTAACCCACTTAATTTTCCTAGGACAATGCTTAGCCTTAGAGTGTTTTTTATAGATTAGTGCTTAACTCTATCGAGTCTCTAAAACAATGCTTAGTTCGAATGATTTCTTGAGAGAGGGTAGTGATTAACCCAACTAACTTTCAAGGACAATGCTTAGCCTTAGTCAGTTTCTCGAAAAAGGGTAGTGCTTAACCCATTTAACTTTCCAAGGACAATGCTTAGCCTTATAGAGTTTTTTTAGAGTAGTGCTTAACTCCATCAAGTTTCCGAATCAATGCTTAGTTCAAATGATTTCTCGAGAGAGGGTGGTGCTTCACCCAACTAACTTTCAAGGACAATGCTTAGCCTTAGTCAGTTTCTCGAAAGAGGGTAGTGTTTAACCCACTTAACTTTCCAAGGACAATGTTTAGCTTTAGATAGTTTTTGATAGAGTAGTGCTTAACTCCATCGAGTTTCCAAAATAATGCTTAGTTCGGATGATTTCTCGAGAGAGGGTAGTGCTTAACCCAACTAACTTTTCAAAGGCAATGCTTAGACTCAAGCAATTTCTCTCGAAAGGTTAGTGCGTAACCCGCTCAGAATACAGAACGACAATACTTAACCTTATATCTTCTGATGTTGTATAGCATACTCAAGATTTGTACTCGTTACTCTATTCCTGCACTCAAAGGAAAATTGTTTGTTTTAAAAAAATGGGGGAAGGTTGATTCGTGTCTCTTTCAGGTCCTTTATTCAAGTTCTGAATCCATTGTCTCTGTTCATAAACTCTCTTGAGATGCAATCATTGATGAAATTTTTTTGGAGGATTCCTCAAAAATTTCTGTTCCAGGTTAATCTTGCTAGCCTTGAGCTTGTTGAAATGCTTCTTGATGGAATGTTTGAGATCTTCTCAAAAATTCTGCCCAGTTACATGCTTCAGGAAAATATGAAAATTTCATTATGATAAGACCGAACTCCACAGGAGCACCTACATATCCCTCTCAAATAGGAATCAGGTCAAATGTAGTTTAAATTACATAGGAGAAATTCATATTATTCCAAGAAAATTTAACGATTATAGTAACTCAAGTGCTTGAGACACTGAAATGTTAAAACGACATGATATCCTTTCCTTAGTGTTAGATAGATGCCAATGCTTAATCAACATCAAGATATGGCTCCATCACCTTTATCACCTGGGTATCAATTAGTGCTTGAGTTTTTTCCTTTAAAGTGGTCTTTCATCCCCGAATGATAAGCGCAAACTTTGAAATGACAATCAATTTAGCACATGTATTCATTATAGTTGCAGGAATTAGAGTAATATAGTCGTAAACCCTTAATCTCTCATAAAGTTGGTCTATAGGCTCAGCCAAAGGAGTGTACTGTCTTGAAAAAAATTTTAAAACTTGTATCGAGGTCTGATGAATTGCTTGGGTCCTAGAGTTGATGGTGGATTTTTATAAGCTAATGGTTGTTGGAAAGTAGTTGGAAGAATTTGTGAGCACACATATTGTGCGAAATAGTTGGTAGAATTATAAGATAGTATGGGGTAATTGTATGTCGTTGTGGGGAATGAAGGTGGTTGATATATGGGTGTTTGGTATTGAAGCTGAGGAAGTGGTGCTTGGTTTTTAGGATTTTGCATTGTCAAGAAAGCATTTACCTCTTTTATGTTGTTGTTCTCATCAGCCTGTGAAGTCTTAATCGCTTATAGTGCCTCCAAATTTGTTATCATGCCGTTATTAATGCCTTCTTCAATTCTCTCATCCAATTTGATGATGTCAACAAGCTTTTGATCCTCTATAAGAATCATTCTTTCATAATATTGTGGCTCTGGGGCATATATGAAAAATTCTTTCATTTGAATTTCCTCTAAAGGAGGATGCACCTTAAAAGCTTCACGTATCTATCTCATTCCATGTTCTCGAAACTATTCTATAGGTTTCTTTTTTAACTTCTGAATGTAGAACCAATCAGGCGCATTCTCAACATTAAATCCAAATCTTTCTATGAATGAAATCAGAGGCCATGTCGGTCCATTTTGACTATTTTGTTGCATCTTTTGTGACATACCATGATAAAGCATCTCCAGTGAGGCTCCTCATGAATAAATTCATAAGAAACTGCTCGTTTTTATCAACTCCAACTAGCTTGTCACAATATAGTTTCAAATGTACTTTTTGGTCTCTAGTCCCACTATACAATTCAAATTTAAGAGGTTTGTAGCCATCCGGCAGTTCAACATCAGGGTGCACTCATAAGTCCTTGTAACATAGCCCTTTCGACCCCTTATTACCTTTAAGTTGTTCCAATCTTTCAACCACGAATTGCATAAGGGCGGTATTTTCTGGAGGATTTGATTTATATTAATGGTCGGTAAATGGAGTCATTTTTTCATAACTCAGATCTAAAGTATGGCTACTTGAGTCATGAAAATGAGGCATATTTGTGGTAAACGTTGGCAGCATATTGTGGACATATGATGTTGTTTGCGAATTTAGTAGAGCTGGGCATGTGCTGTATTGTGGTGGGCAAGAATGTGGATATTGGTTGTTTTAGGAAGCTTATATATGTGACTTGGATTATTTGGGGGTTGTGGGATAGAAAGTGATAGTAAGGGATGGCTTGTGAATATGGTGTGAGATTTGACAGCAGTGTTACTCTCAACTTGTGGTTCAAGAGGCGCATTCAAAGTAAGGGGTAGATTGGACAAGTTACAGGCTTGTGACAATTCCCCTTTGATAACGCTCAATCTACAGCTCTCGTGGGAGTGTAAAGCGGTCGTTAGCAAATATAGAACCCAACCTGGGTTGGGTATCGATCCCACAGAGAATAGCTTGGCCAACAAGCAAGAGAAATTACTAGACTTTTAGTGCAAGTCTCGTAGGAAAGGGGGGATTGTAGTATGTAACCAAAACAAGAATGTAAGAACTGAAAATAGCAAAATAAAGAGAGATTGTACGTGTGTTGTAAACAATGAGAATTGAGGCGTTGGGGTTATGTCCACCTTCTGAGGTATACGTCTCTATTGGCTATGAGTGTGTAGAGTCTTGACATGTAATTGCTTATAGAGAATTGTAGTCGATGGTAAATCCAAGCGTCTCTCGACCTAAACAAGGACTATTTCACTTTAACTCTCTCGAGCTTAAAGCGTGACTAACGGTACGAATTCTCCAAGAAGTTAGTCCAGGTACGGCACTAGCTTTTTAATAGGAAAGGGTGTCCTACTACCTTGACATTATCTCTTTTCCAGACAAATAACTTTTCTCTCGAACAAGTCAGATGTTAGACTGGCGTTGGTCTATGCGTCTTCTTTTCTAGACAAATAACCTTTCTCTCGAACAGGTTAGATGTTAGAATGGCGTGTTCTTGTGTTTGAACCGCAAAGAATGTAGATTTAAGATGAAGAGAATAATGATATAAGCAATATACTTGTCTTGAACTCACAAACTCATAGCTATAGATAGTAACTCATTCGGCTTCCATAACCCCAACTAAGAGATTTAGTTACCCATGAATGCGAAGGATATCACGTTTTGCATGGTGGATGGCGTGAATAGTAGGTGTTTGGCGTGTGGTTTTAGTGATTCCGTAGCAAGTAACGATTCTCTTGTTGTGGAATTTAAGAGTAGAAGAATGAAGAATTGAGAATGGGTTGTAGGAAGATGTCTTAATTGTAAGGAGATGAATGAATTGTCAGAATGTCTCCCTCTCCTTCTTTTAAAATCTCTAACATGATAGGGTATTTATAATACTCCTATCCTACTCCTACTAAACTAATAAAATAAATAACCAAATCCTAATATACTAATGAAATCCTTGACCCAATTGTACTAGGGTAAGGTTACAAAATTATAATCCAAATAGAATGATGAAACACATAACCTAATTGCACTAGGTTAATGTATTATGGCAAAAATCCAGCTTTGTGTCTGTAAGTCCCAAAGTCTTCAGAAATGCTGTTTTAGCCCGGGACAGATTTTCCATGCAGCAGATTTAGTCCTTTATGCGTCCAGCTCCTTTCCATCTCGTTTGTGAGCTTTCTTTTGCGTCAAGTAAGCCATAAATTGCTGTATTTTGCATCATTTATACCTGAAACTTTCCTAATCACATTTGTTAGCTCATTTACAGGAAAAAGGACTAAAAGTGTACGAAATAGATAATTAGTTCTCGAAACTAGGCTAAAATATGGGCAAAATATATTGATATAGGCGCGTAATTTCGCCTATCATCACCCTTGTAGTTAAAGAATTTTGCGTTCCATTTGTAAGATCATCTCATTATTCTCATTTCTAGCATCGTTGTTATCACCCATTTCTTTGTCTTAGTGACTAAGCTTTAAGAGAGAAAGACCGAGCCCTTTTCAATTGATGCAATGGGCAAGAGAATGCACGAATCAATCCTTGGGATGTGGTAGAAAAAATAATAAAAAAATAATGAAAAAAAAGTCAAGTTAGTAAGGTGAAGGTGACATATAGTGAAAGAATAAACGCATTATTTTGCAAGAATAAAATGTTCTATAATGTACAGAGCCTTACTAAGTTTGAGGTAGGCCTAGGATGACAAATATATGTGACTTATGATATTATAATCCGAGTTTGACGCAATAGAAGTTTGGGATGAAAATTTCCTAGCCTCATTTGCTCAATTTTTGGTTCGAATTACATTATCACAATCACAAGAAGCACCACATGAATATTTCTTGTCGATAGGGGGTACAATTAAAACAGGGTGAGAAGAAAATCGATGAAATTTTCTGAATATTGAGCATATTTGTCATGACATAGATTTTCAAATGAGTCTATGTTTGAAAAAGTAACAATTTAATCAAAACGGGAGTGAGTGTACCTAATAAGAAAAAAGATAATATGATAATATAAGTTATCTTATCAAAGAGGACTTCAGGACGAATGGGTGAGCTAGAACTTAAGCTTGAGAAGTGAATTGATGTTGAAGATAGACGATAGTCGATAAACAAGACCCAGGTACTAAGTTCATACTTGGAGTCAATAGGATGTATAAGCATATAATGATAAGATGTTTGAAAGATGCACACAGAATGTTTAAAGAAATTTTGTCTTGAAGACATGGGAGGATCGGAGATTTGACAAGTTTTGAAAATTTTGAAGTATTTTGTTTGAAACATTTGAGAATATGAAAGATAAAAAGTCATTGGAGTAAAAATGTTCTAAGTTTCACCCATATGACATTATGGAAAGGTGAAAGATATGAAGATTATGATTTAATAGAAAAAATTGTTGGAATGATAAGGATTGTTTCATATTTTTAAATATCTGGACGTTTTGTAAAAACAAGAAAAAGGAAGACCGCATCCTTATAAAGGATTGCCTACGTATCTTGTTGGAACAAGAATAAGGTCACATGTAGTTCAAAATTTTGAAAGTTATAGAAGTTGAATGGCAAGTGGGAATGAATTGGAGGATTTTGAATAGGCCCTAAGAGTGCATTGTAGGACACTAACATGACAAGGATGTTAAGAGTAAAGAGCTCTGAAGTGAGGACATTAAGAGCAAGGAATGACTAAAAATATAATGAAACAACAAGATAGATAATACACTCATAGAAATGCAACACATAGCAAGTAATTGTGCATCCTTATGGGGTCGTGAACCCCTTTGGACTTTAAATGAGACTAACATTCAATGCATCAAGGGTGCCAAGGTATCCTAGGTTGAATGGGACGTATATTTCTTAGTAAAAGAAATATGTAGCCAAGACCTAAAGGACATGAGTGGGTTTATGACATGGTTTCCTTGAGTGGATAACTCGAGAGTGGGAAAGCTTGTGACTATCGATGCACCATTGATCGATCGATCCACAAGGAATTTCCTAAAGAGTATTTTAGGAGAGAACGTTCGTGCAACCACGCAATCGTTCATAAAATAAAATAAAGGATATTTCAAGCGGAGGAAGGTATGAGCAGAATGCCAATTATATAAAGAAGTAACACATAGCACATAGCAACATACAATAGCATGGTTTTAGCAATATAAAAATAAATGCTAAAACATAAAACCAATAAAAGAAAAGTAGGCATGGAGAAATATGAATAACACATAAAAAGGAGAAAGAAGAAGGGACTAACATGTATAAATTAATCACCAATAAAAGCAAAAATAGACATGGAGAAATATGAATAACACATTAACGGGGAAAGGAGAAGGGACTAATATGTATAAATTAAGAGTGAGATAAACAAGAGAGAAAGCAATTACGAAAATAAAATAAACAACGTGAAGGAATCCCTCATAAAACACAAACTCGTAATGGTTACAACCTAAGATCCCTAGCGGAGTCGCTATTCTATCGCGCCCCCATTTTACTTGCGGAAAGCCGGATTAATTGTGACCACTCTTTTTAGGATTGTTTTAAAGGTGAGTATGAAGAGTCACCACCTAACATATTAAGGTGCGTTAGGGCACCGGTCTAGGATAACTACGAACCCATTTTTGGTATTTTGTCTTAGTTCACCAGAAATTCAGGTAAGAGTTCAAATTACCTCAAAAGGAAGATGTTAGGCACCTTTCAAGGTTCACAAAGGTGGTTTCCGGCCGAATTTGTATTTTACGGGAGGATTCTATGTGATCAAGTAAAGGTCTCTTATTTTATAACTAACTTAACTGTTGACTAAGTGATAAAGTAACGAATAAACAAACACACATTATTTTATCATTTCTAATTGTTAATTATCTAAGTGATAATATAAATAAAACATGTAAATAAGACAAGCGAGGAGAAAGAAATGATGTAATTTACAACAAAGGGGACTTCTTGTATCATAAACTAACTACCCTAAATAAATAAGAATGTAAAGTAAATAAAAGAACAGAATTCGTCGAATCAAACAAAGAAATATTTTTGGTCTCATTCGGATCAGAACCTCAACTTGTTTAATCATTATCCAACCTACTGGCCGAAATCTTAGACAAGTCATATGTCTTACCTTTAATGTCTGTTAGAGATCATCACTTCCAAATGACTACCCGTCCTACCCCACCTAGGCTGGATGTCAAATCAAAAGGCGTTCTAGGACAAGGATAAAAATAACGTCTTTACAATACCTATCGTTCCACTTATCGTCCAAGAGGCATTGGACTTTTCTATTTTGGGTTTTGTGGTCTAGAAAAAAATAAAGTTGTGTTTCCTAGGACTCGAAATGCGTAACAAGTAGGATATCTTGTAGCACATAATAATCCCATGTTAGCCTCTTGGTTAATTAAAGTTGATTGATGTGATTAACATACAAAGACAAATAATATCTTATTTTTTATATCCGTTAACTTATATACATGATATCTAAGTGTTGAACCATCGTTTAATATGACAAAATATAACTGTGATTCATGTCTAAACAATGTGCTGCCAATTTGTTAAAAGAGAATGTCAAAGTATAGTAAATATGTCAAAGAATTGTGCTTACGAATTTCATTATGCAAGATGTATTATAGACTAATGGTAAGTGAGAAATTAAGAAAACACATGGGAATATCCTTTCAAACATTTTAATACTAAAAGTCTATTAACATGCTAAAAAATTAGTTCTAATATGCCAGAAATTAAATCTAACATGCTGGAAATTGACTTATCATGCTGGAATTAATTTTGATATGCTAAAAAAACAAATCTAACATGCTGGAAATTAATTTATTATTCTAGAAATGATTCTAATATGCTAGAAAACATGCTGGAAATTAATTTGTGATGCTGAAAATTCAATTAACGTGCTGAAATTGTACTTTTTTAATGTGAAAACATACTGAAATTCAATACGGATATGCTGGAAAGTGTATTATCATGCAGAATATGCCTTAACATGCTGATTATTATATTAATAGTGCACGAATTTTATATTGACATGCTAAAAAATACGATAACATGCAAAAATTGGTGTTAATACGTTTGAAATATCAAACTCTTTGGACACCAGCTAAAATATGACTTCCACCTCCATCAAACTGCATCCCTATCAGAAGGCATGTGGGTATTCTTGGGATTTTTGTTTCAGTTTCACTTTCAGAGTACTTCAAAACTCACACCGAGTGTAACCTTCTCTTTCCTTCAAATCAGAGTAATAATGCACTCAGAGTTTGGAAATTATACCCGAGTAAAGTCTTTCCCATGGATGTGAAGAACTCCACATTCATGGTTAAGAGGTTACAAGCCTTTTTTCTGTTAACTCGATTATCTGTCACTCATCAAAGCCAAAGGTCGTCTTAGCATTAAAAACTATCTTTTTTATCGATCGAGTCAAACTACATACAGTCTGATTCCTTGAGTCTCAAGGATATATAGGCAGGGGTTTTGGTTAAAAACTTGACTACATTCTAACCTTCCCCTAATTCATTTATTCCCCATCTTTTCGATATCACCAAGATTCAAAAGTCGAAATAGGTTGTGAATTCTTTGAAAATCATGCTTAAAATCTAGCGTTATGAACTACAAGTGCCTGAATTCTCATGTAACCTGAGATATGTAAGAAATGCAATACCGAGGTTCGTCCACAACTCTATGAAACTCGTACAAAAACTAACTTCTTTCAGAAATAAAATTTATGGTCAGCCAAAATTAGAAACGTCAAACTCCCTTTGTCTAGGGTTACTTTCATCCACCCTACCAAAAGGGAGGGGGCAGTTATTGAAACCTAATTTTTGTCATCCACGACTAAGTTAAATTCTGAGTTTCTTCAATTTAAAATAAAATTACAATATTTGTTTATCCAGCTAACAAATCTTTCTAAAGTATTTATCTGGGTAATTTTGGGTATTTTAAGTGATAATTATATATTTTTGTATTCGCACATATAAAATCATTTAATTTTGTTGCTTAAATAACTGTTTTACATAAAAATCAAATTTTTAATCGAGGGTTGTTTTGAAAACTAATTCAAACAGTTAAAAATCTTGGTTGAAATATAATTTATTCTCAAAATAGTTATTTGAAAAAATATTTGTTTGTTTTTTTCGAATCAAGAATCTTGGAATTGAATTGGTTGTTAATTTATTCCAAATGTGGTTTTAATTTAGTCAATTTATTTAATTAGACCTTAGCTGAAATCAAGTCGTCCATAATTACAATGCAATTGGTCAATTAAATTGTTAATTTGGTCTGAATTTAAACAGATTGGCTAAAATCTTAATGTATTGACCATTTTACAAACAACATAATGCATGTATTTGATAGGCTTTTCTACAACCAACCCTTTTCCCTTTATTTTATTATCTGTCCACCGCATTAATAAAATAATAACAACAACCATCCTTAAACCAACCCAAGCCCATCCTCTTTTCTCCCTTTAGTTCACAACAACAATATTAGCCCAACAACACTTTACCCTACTCGGCCCAACTTTTCTTTCCCCTTTTCCTTTAATAAAATAGCTTACAATGCTGCATAATGACAACAAAAAACAACAGTAACAACAACGTACCAAAGTCCAACAATACAAAAATAGTGGCAAAGTCCAATCCCTAAACAATTGACAACAATATCAAAAATGATAACAGCAACAGTTGCGCATAACAACAATAGTACAACAACAACTGTAGCAACAACTCATCAAGAACAGGTTTTTTTACCCACTTTATCTTCAAATTTAAAATTTCAAAAATCCTTTTCGAAATTCCTCAAATACCCTTCTGTTCATACAAAATCAGTCCCAAAATCTCATATAAATACCCAATGAAGAATAAGAAAAAGGGGGATTTTTTGGGGAAAATTTGGGGATTTTGGAGGAGCACTCCTCTAATCTCACGCAACCAAAAAATCCATTGAGTTTATTTGAATTTTAGTACAAATTGAGATAGATTATGATTTTTTGAAGTCGTGGCGTTACCTCATGGTTCCAGTTCTGGGGCTAAAAGGTAATACTTCCATCTTGTGCGCTCATTGTTATTTGACTTATTCAAATTTGGTTTGTTAGTTTGAATATGACTTGGTAAATGTATTAGTGTTTCAGAGGTGTTGAGTTTGGTTGATGGAAAGGAATGGAAAGGATCTGAATGTAAACCCCCATTTTTGCTTCGTGATTTTTATGTAAATTTCTTATTTTTTTAAACCATGGTTTGTGATCATAATTCTTTCTTTCTTTTAATAGTGTTCAGATTCTTTTGGAGCATTCTATCACATGTTGGAAGCATGAGACTAAATTTCCTTAAATCAAATTTTCCCCTAATGTTGTCTATTTGAAATTTCTTAAGGTTGTTCTCTTTTTGCTTTTATGAGAATGCAATTTTTTCTTCTCTTTTAATGTTCCCTATGCAAGAACAAGAATTTCCCTATTTCCTCTTAAAAATGAGTTGAAGTTGTGAATAACTTGGTTGTTTCCCTATATATAAGTAGTTGAAAATGGAGGTTTATGACAACATTTGATTTTTTTCGAAAATTCCATTTTAGACGATAAAGTATGAATGTATGATTGGTATTTATTTTGATGTTGAAAGAACTGCAATTTTTTGAGGTGTTGTATTACCCGTAATAGGATAGAAGTGAAAGCCTTTTTATTTACATCCTCTTTTGTTTCTGACTTTTCCCATATGAATCGATTCAAGTAGAGTGGAGTATTTTGTGTGTGAAGTTGACATAATTTAAAGAAAAGTTGTGTTATTTTTGCTTATTTGGGTAAATGACTGAGGAATTTATTTTTGGGATGTTATTACTTGCCGATCATGTAAATATGTTGATGATTTTGAAATTCAATCCCCATTGTTGTAGTTGTTTGTTTGGTCATGTTTGAAGTATATTGTTTGCTTGAAAGATTTAGTTACATTTTAGTCAGGTGATTCTTTCATGCGCTAATTTTTACCCTTATTTTTTCTGTATGTGAAATCTGTTGCTAGTCCGACGGACTACCTCTCCCTGCATTTCCTTGGGGAATGGATCCCGAAAATCTTGATCCAAGCCTCATTAAACTCCAAACTAGACTGATATACACAGGGCAATACAAGTATACAAGCAGGTAAAGACCTTTATACATCTAATATACGCCCGTATGCAGCCGATATACACTGGAAGGCAGCTAACATTGGTTCTTGTTAAGAGCTTCCTATGCTAATACGCAAAGTATACATGATGGTATACCAAAAACGGTGGGAAAGGGGGGCTGGTATACCTGTGGTATACAATGCAGAAAAAGGAACTTAAAAGTCCATAAATTGCAAGCCCGAGGGCTGGGCAGCTCATTGATTGGCCAAAATGGGGCCCAACTCTAACTTTTAATCTCTTATTCTCTTATAAATACTTGTTTATCTGTATTAACACTAACTTTAATTAATTAATCTAGTGTTTCTCATGTTGTTGCTATTTGGTTTTCCCTCGATTTTCATATTTGATTCACAATTTTCTCACCTAATTTATTCTGTCTAAATGGATTAAAGTAGCCCTTTCTCGTAAATTCTAACTTCCCATAATTGATAAAAAATATTTTTAAACATGATAGTTTCTTAAGATTTTTCAAATGTGTTATTCGTACAACATGACAATTTCTATGATGATGATGATAATAATAATAATAATAATAATAATAATAATAATAATAATAATAATAATAATAAAAAAAAATAATCATGCGATTCTCATTTTCCATGAAAAAACAATGTGTTTCTTCTTTAAATTCAAATGTGCAATCGAGTTTAGATAGGTTTCTTCTTTTTTATTTAACTCAAGTAAATATTTCATAACTTTTATTTCTTAAAAAATAATAATGAATCAAGTAAAGTGTTTCTCAAGTAGAAATTTTGCAAACTTTCTCAAAAAGAATTAATCATGAACTAGGCAAATCATTTCGTAATCTTTTCTCAAAATTAATATCAGATTAAGTTGAACATGTTGTAACTTCTTTCTTAAATTCAAGTAGATTATTTCTCGTTTGTATAAACAAATGTCAGTTTTAGATGTGTAGATAAATAATTTTAATATTTAAAATTCAACCTTTTTCAAAGTTAGTCACTTTTTTTAGTTGGCCAAAAATAATTTCTGGTGAACCATTTTACCACGGACATTCCTAAGTGCCGTAAAAACCTTATTAGGAAGTTAATTGAACCCTTACTTAGTTTCTCAAATTTCAAAGATTCATTTATGTTTTTGAACCTTTGATATTTCTTTAAGTTTTTTTTTTGATATTTTTCTATAAAAATATAATATCCCAAAGATTTCAAGCAAATTTCGTCCTAAGAATACTTTGTATTAGCTTCTAAAGTGAATGATAATTATTCCATGAGAAATTTTCAAGATTTTCATTTTTTGTCATGTGAAAAATTTAATAAGCTTTCCATCGATATATGATTCGATTAAATCCGATAACCGGGTAAGAATTTACGACTATTTCAAGTTTCCATCATAAAACAGCGCCATATTAGTCAGTGGCGTACTGCGCCACAAGAGGAAATGGAATTTGGCAATTTTCAGTAGGCGTCAGCAATTATGGTGCGTCGCGCTAGCACTCAAATTTAGAATTGTCCTTTTTCCAGTGTCTCAATGCGATTTCCCCTGCTTTGCGTCAAAGTTCCAGGTTACGAAGGAAGGGGAAATGCGATAGCTCCGCGTCGTGCCATCCCTCAGTTTCCCAATTGTCAAATTCCAGTGACACGGCGCGATAGCGCCGCGTCGTGCCAAGGGTTCAATTCAGGAAATTTTTAGTAAAATTACAAGACGCATCCAGGGTTAAAAGGGTCAATTTCCCGCCCCTATTTAAGTCCTTTAACACGTGATTCAGCCACTTTTCACCCAAAACACACTCTCTTCTCTCAAGTTTCTCTCAAGAAAAAGCTAGGATTTTTATGGAAGATCCAATGTTAAGAAGGTTTCACCATCAATATTCATGAAATCATGAACTAAGGTATGCATACTATTCGTTCATGGACTCCTTTTATCCATGAAGCCCAAGAATCCCTTTTCTAAATTCAAGTTATGAATTTTCTTATGAATTTCATAATTGGGCTGCTTTTGTTCATGTTGATAATGAGTAATTGAATTGTATTCCATGAATGAGTGTTAAATTCCATATGGGTTGAATTGTATCGGTATAGATTCATGAAACCCTAGGACTAAACCCTTGAATGATTAAATTGAAATTGAATCACGACAGTTAATTGTTGTATGATGTTGTTTACATATTCTATGCCTACTATGTATTTGGTTGAATGCCTAGATGAAGGAAAAGTGTCTAATTAGCATGATATCATGAAATCCCCATGTACGTACAAGCTTATGTCTATCACATGTTTGATGAAATGCTTCAGTAAATGTATTATGATGATTATTATGTATTCAAGTAAGTCATGCTTTGTCAGTTTCCTTCCATCGAGTCCTAGGGGTACTTGTACCCGAAACATTAGTTGTGTACCTAGATCCATGTCATGGTTTTATGATACTCTCAGTCAAGGCATGATCCTTAGACTTTAGACAGTCTTATGACTCAGGAAATCTCCATGACCTCATAAACTCAGTCAGTTGTCAGTTATCAGTAATATTTTATCAGTCAACAAAATTCAGTAACCCATTCCATGTTCAGTTCAATAAATCATGTTCAGTGTCCATTCATATGGGAGTAGAAATTAGCACCGAATGAACCCAAGGATGGGGACGCACACTATCAGATGAGGGTATGATCCTTAGCAGTCATCCTTGCATTCGAGAACTATATAGCCAGCATAGATTGAGACATCATGTCATGACCCGAACTGGGCCCTGGTCGTGATGAGTATTTCGAACCATGAGGCCCAAAACACCCCTATCTGTCTGGTAATCACGCACACAATTCATATGATAAAAGAGATACAGAAGATACACAATATAACGAAAACATGATCAAGAATCATGCGAAAGTAATAATGGGGAATAATGTCCCACAATCTCAACACAACATCTCTATAATGTCTGTGAAATCTCTACTACATGACTGAAATAAATATCTATGTGAAAACTGGGACAAGGCCTCCAATAGACCCAAAACTAATAAATGATAAATTAAACTGCAAACATCAGGCCTTCCGAAATATAAAAGGCTCACCACTTGATTCTTTGATCTGTCGGAAGGAATCTACTGGTTGTCTAGACCCCTAGACTGTGCCTCCGAACCTGGAAGGAGAGGGGCTCAATACAAAAGTACTGGAACACAAAGAAATCAAAACAGAAATATAATTTTTTTTTACATAATATAGGTGAGAGCCATTATAAAGCAGTTTAATATCAAATTATTTGAAAACACATGGGCATAATGTAATAGTTTTCAATACCAATGTAATGCGGTTGAGCTAGGTGGAATATCCTACAATTGTAATTCCACGGTTATGTGGAATCCCCCTCTGGTGCTCGACGGCCAAGCCTCCAATCCATGTAGCCGCTAGGATTTGGAGCCGATATACCCCCTATGTGAGTACACCGCAGGAATCCCCCCATGTGAGATGTCCCAATTATTTTATTATCAACCCATGTAGGATACAATATAATATGACCCGTATCAGCAACTACGGTTTCCAACGATGAGCCCTTTCACTCAATTGCCTTCTTCAAGCATCCATCTTTCTCATGAAAATCAATGCATTCAAACTTTGTTCAAATCAATCACATGTCATACTTTGTAAGGTATCTTCATACCCGACTTGCAAGTCATCAGTATCATATCATTCTCTTCATTCAATCATCATATGCAACATATTTCAACATGAACAAAATAACCCTCTCTTTGAAAGTCAAAAACCATATCCAAATCATGACATTCTTAAGACATTTCATGACATGCATATCAAGATGATCTCAAACGATTCATATCATGTGAAAACTTAAAACAATATCATATCAAGAGAGGGGTTTCATGTAAATCATGCTCTTAATTTATCATCATTATGAAACACATGCATATCCATATAGAATATGTCAAATCACATTGGAATTGGGCCTAAAGACCAAATCAATATAATAAAACGTTCAAAACATAATCATATTCATAATTTCAAAACCCTCATTTTGAAAACATGAATTTTTAAAGCCCATGAGATTTTTCAGATAACCCCACGTACCTCAATTACTACGAATATTAGATGCTTCTCGAAGCCTACGTTGAGAGGATTCTAAATATGCAATTAGTTCCTAAAACCTTCGGTTGAATCTAGAGTTGCTTGGGTTTTTATTTTGAAACCCTAAGGAGAATCCTTAAGGACTTTTGATGAATAAAGGCGTATTTTGGTGTCCTTGGAACTGAATTTCGTGTTTTAGGGCTAAGTAAGGGTGGAAAAGGACCATTTTACCCCAAAAATAAAGTGTTTAAGTCACTTAAAACCTTTACATAGGCGCCGCCCATTCCATCGCCTATGTTTATATAAGCGCCGCCTATGCTATCGCATATGTTTACATAGGCGCTGCCTAGGCTATCACCTATGCTTTCTAGTGGTCATGGGCAATTGTTTAGGCAACGCATATCACTTTGAAAGGCCATAACTTCTTGCTCGGGTGTCGGATTTTAGAAAAATTGGTATCGTTACAAAGTTAACTCGAAGACCTATCATTTAACACATAGTAGGCTCCCTAATTCGACATATACAAAGAGTTATGGTCAATGGAAGCTAACACAATTTATAATGTATACTAAAACTTAGTCGATCGAAATAGTTTCAACTCGTATTTGAGTTGAAGGACCTCTATGGTCTAAATTCAAGCTTGAATGGATTCATATGCTACATAAATAATTAACATACCCTATTGGCATAGGATTTTATGGCTTCAGGATTTATCAACACATCGAAATCATGGCCTATACTATAGCCCAAAATGTGGGGCGTTACACATCAACACTGACAATGAGGGTTGATGAGGTGGATAAGAACTGTCAGATAAGGGCCCCACCATTCTCGTACAGGGGACACTATTAGATGAGGGTCGTCCACAGCTTGTCCTTACCAGTGGCATGGTTTTGATACCCTTCCAATTGGGATTACAGATTGGATCCTATCTCAGCCATAATGGTGTATCAGGGGCATGTCGGTTAAATACTACCTCTTACATTTTCAGCACCAGTCTCAGTAAAAGAACTCAGATAGTTCTTCAGATTTAAGACTATTAGATACAGTCAACTCAGATATAGTAAGGAACTCCGATAGTTCCATCAGATTCAGAACTGTCAGATAAAGTCACCTATGTTATCATGCATGTTAACCCTTACATTAGCCTACCTCACATGTATACTCAGTACATTCTATTGTACTAACGCATTTACACTATGGTGCTTTCTTTTTATGTTATACCATAGGTTCAGAGACACGAGTTCCAGATCAACAGTTGATTCCAGTCTCAGCAGTCAGAATAGAAATGAGTTCTCATCCTTCGAGGACATGATTATTTCTCTACTATTTCATTGATTAGTTATTAGTTGGAGTTAGTTGGGGACATGTCCCATCAACTACTTATTCAGATTATTCAGACAGTAGAGGCTTTCAGACTAGATGCAGACTATTATGTTTTAGACTTTAGTGTTTATAGTTTTGTTTTGGGTATTGTATTACCCCACAGATATTATCTCATCCATGTTATGTTCAGTATTGAACCTTATGAATTTTCAGTACATGTTGCTTCATTATTCAGTATTTTATTCAGTGTACAGATACAAATATCAGTCATGGGTTAGCTTGTGGTCCTTCAGGGTCATGAGCACTGTGTAGTATTTTAGTTCAGCAAATCGGGGTGTTACAAACTTGGTATCAGAGCCTAAGGTTCAATAGAGTCCTAGGAAGTATGAAAGCCGCATCTAGTAGAGTCTTGTACATGAGTGTGTTGTGCGCCACATTTATGTGCAAGAGGCTATGAAATATTTAGGAACAGTTTTCCTTCTTTTAGTATTCATGTCATACCAGTTAGCATAATCATAAGTCAAACTCTCAGTCTAATCTGCTTCTTCTCTTTATTTCAGAATATACCTCCTAAGAGAAGAAATCAGTCAGCCCCTCAGCTCGAAGAACCTTTGGGTGATCATGTTTCTCATGCAGAGTTCAGGACCACATTTACCACTTTTACTCAGTCAGTAGCTACCCATAATGAGTGAACAACTGTTGTTCCGGCCAACCCAGTGGCCAACTCAGCTGCAGCTAGGATTTGGGACTTCACCTGAATGAATTCTCCATCCTTCCACGGGTCTAAAGTAGATGAGGACCGCCAGGAATTCCTACATTAGGTGCAGAAGGTAACAAACATCATGGGGGTGACTATTGTTGAGAGCACTGAGTTAGCTGCATATCAGTTGCAGGATGTGGCTCATAATTGATTCAAATAGTATAAATCAGAAAGGTTAGAGATATAGGTCCTATAGAGTGGGAGGAGTTTGTCACTGCATTCTTAGATAGATTCTTTCCCTAAGAGCTTAGAGAGGCTAAGGTGATAGAATTCATCAACCTCAGGCAGGGCAATATGATGGTGAAAGAGTATTCTCTAAAGTTTACTCAATTAGCCAGATATGCCCCTCATATAGTTGTAGACGGCAGATCCAAGATGAGTAAGTTTTCTTTAGGGGTAAATGATAGCGTGGTTAATGAGTACAGATCCGCTATGCTAAATAGTGACATGACTTTAGCCAGACTTATGACCCATGCTCAGCAGATAGAGGAGCAAAAGATTAATCTGAGGAAAAAGCAAAATAAGAAAGCTAGGACAGGTAGCTTTAATTTTAGTCAACCTAAATCAGAAGGAGAAAACCGTTCTCAGTTTTGTCCTAAGTCATCAGTTCCAGCTCCTTCTGCAGCCAGTGCTCCAGCTCCTAAGTTTAGAGATAGAGTGTCAGGCTCTAAGTCTCAAGGCAGTTGTAGCAGTACCTGAACTAATCCCATTTGATAGACTTATGGTAAGAACCACAAGAGTGCTTATAGAGCTGGCAGCGATGTCTGTTTCAGTTGTGGAAAGCTAGGCCACAGAGTTAGAGACTACCCTCAGTCAGGTTATCAGAGTCATCTCTGCTCTTTAGCTCAGTCCGATTACTCTAATAAGTAGGGTACCACCACCAGTGCTACTAGTGGGCAATGCCTAAATAAACTATATTCTCTTCAGATTCGACAAGATCAGGAAAATTCTCCTGATGTAGTTACTGGTACGTTACAGATCTTTCATGTACATGTTTATGCTTTGCTAGATACAAGAGCTTCTTTGTCTTTTGTTACTTCCTATATAGCAGTTGATTTTGTAATCAGTCCCAAAATTCTAGTAGAGCCCTTTTCAGTCTCTACCCCAGTGGGCAAAACTATCATAGCCCAATGGGTATACAGGAACTTTCCGATTATGATATTTCAGAAAGTCACTTCAGCAGACTTAGTTAAATTAGAGATGATTGATTTTGATGTCATTCTCGACATGGATTTGCCTCATTCCTGCTATGCCACAGTCGACTGCAAAAATAGAATAGTCCAGTTTTAGTTTCCAAATAAACCCACCCTTGAGTGGAAGGGTAGTGTATCCGCTTTCAGGGGTCAGCTTGTTTCCTACCTTTGGGCAAGGAAAATGACATCTAAAGGATGTGTATATCATTTTGTTTGAGTTAAAGACACTAGTTCCAAAATTCCCAGTCTTGAATTAGTCCCAGTAGTAAATGAATATTTAGATGTCTTTCCCAAAGATATTCCAGGAATTCCTCCTGAAAGGGAAATAAACTTCGGCATTGATGTTCTTCTAGATACTCAGACTATCTCTATTCCTTCATACAGAATGGCACCAGCAAAACTTAGAGAATTGAAAGAACAGTTGAAAGATCTCTTAGATAAGGGATTCATCAGACCCAGCATTTCCTCGTGGGGTGCACCAGTCTTATTCGTGTGCAAGAAAGATGGTTCTCTCAGAAAATGCATTGATTACCGTTAACTCACTAAGATCACAATCAAGAACAAGTATCCTCTTTCCGGAATCGATGACTTATTTGACCAACTTCAGGGTGCCAACTATTTCTCTAAAATAGACCTCAGATTCGGCTATCATCAGCTTAGTGTTAGAGAAAGTAACATTCCAAAAATAGCTTTCCATACTCGGTATGGTCACTTTGAATTCTTATTCATGTCATTTGGTCTTACCAATGCCCCAGCAGCTTTCATGGACTTGATAAATCATGTGTTTAAGCAGTACTTGGACATGTTCATCATAGTCTTCATAGATGATATTCTGGTTTATTCTCGCACTGAATGCAATCATGAAAACCATCTCAGAACAGTACTTCAGACTCTTAGAGATAATCAGCTATTCGCCAAATTCAGTAAGTATGAATTTTGGCTAAGGTCAGTAGCATTTCTTGGTCAAATCATTTCTGATGATGGCATTAGAGTTGATCCTCAAAAGACCGAAGCAATAAAAAACTGGCCAAGACCTATCTCTCCATCAGATATCATGATTTTCTTAAGTTTGGTTGGCTATTACAGATGGTTTGTTGAAGGATTTTCAGCTATTGCATCCCCTATGTCCAGATTAACTCAGAAGAAAGTTAATTTTCAGTGGTCAAACCCTTGCGAGAAGAGTTTTCAGGAGTTGAAGACTCAACTTACCTCAGCCCCAGTCTTAGCTCTTCCAAATGGTTCAGATAGGGGTGTATTGTGATGCATCTAGAGAAGGTTTAGGTTGTGTCCTCATACAGCATGGTAAGGTCATAGCCAACGCCTCCAGATAGCTTAAAACCCATGAGAGAAATTATCCTACTCATAATCTTGAGTTAGTAGCCGTAGTCTTTGTATTGAAGATTTTGAGGCATTATCTCTACGGAGTTCATGTAGATGTCTTCACATATCACAAGAGTCTTTAGTATGTCTTTTCTCAAAAAGATCTCAATCTTCATCAAATAAGGTGGTTAGAGCTCTTGAAAGACTATGACATGAGTGTTCTCTATCATCCGAGCAAGGACAACATAGTGGCCGACGCTCTCAGTAGGCTATCCATGGGTAGTGTTTCTCATGTGGAGGATAGTAAGAAGAAGTTAGCTCAAGAATTCCATCATCTTCCCAGACTAGGCATTCACTTAGTCGATTCTTCAGAGGGTGGTTTATGTGTTCAGAGTAGTTCAAAATTATCTCTAATCTCTAAGGTGAAAGAAAAGCAAGATAGAGATCCCATCCTTGTTAAGTTGAAAGAGTCAGTTTAGGATTAGAAAGTAGAGGTTTTCTCCCAAGGGGGGGATGGTGTTTTACATTATTAGGGTCGTCTTTGTGTTCTAGGTATAGATGACTTAAGGCAGTGAATTCTTGTAGAAGAGCATGGCACGCGCTACTCTATTCATCCAGGGGCCACAAAGATGTACCGTAAATTGTGGGAAATCTAGTGGTGGAGTGGGATAAAGAGATACATTACTGAATTTATGGCTAAGTACTCTATATGTCATTAAGTTAAGATAGAGCATCTGAAGCCTAGTGGGTTCATATAGAAGTTCAGTATTCCTACTTGGAAGTGGGAAGTTATGAACATGAACTTTGTGATGGGTTTGCCTTAAACTCGTCATCAGCATGATTCAGTCTGGTTCATTATAGACAAAATGACCAAATCAGCTCATTTCTTTCTAGTTCATACCTCTTATTCAGTCGAGGATTATGCTAAACTCTATATCAAGGAGTTGGTCAGATTGCATGGTGTTCCATTGTCTATTATCTTAGACAGAGGTACCCAATTCACCTCTTATTTCTGGAAAGTATTTTAAAAGGGTCTCGGTACCCAAGTTCATCTAGTACAACCTTTTATCCTCAGACAGATGGTCAAGCTGAAAGGACCATTCAGACTTTAGAAGATATGGTAAGAGCGTGTGCAATTGATTTCAAGGGAAGTTGGGATGACCACTTTCCTTTGATTGAGTTTGCATACAACAACAACTATCATTCCAGTATTCAGATGGCTCCATTCGAAGCTCTCTATGGTAGGAGATATAGTTCACCAATTGGTTGTTTTGAAGTTAGTGAGGCCTCAGTCATTGGTCTTGACTTAGTATTTGATGCCTTGGAAAAAGTCCAATTAATTAGAGAAAGACTCCGAGCTGCTCAGGGCTGACAAAAGTCTTATGTAGATGATCATATAAAAATATTGAGTTTAGGGTTAGTGATCATTTCTATCTAAAGATCTCTCCTATGAAGGGAGTGAAGAGATTTGGCAAGAAGGGAAAGCTCAGTCCTTGATATGTCGGTCCCTTCAAGATTCTCAATCGTTTTGGCAAGGTGGCTTATGAGCTCGAATTGCCTTCAAATCTTGCCTCAGTTCATCCAGTCTTCTATGTATCTTTGATCAAGAAGTGTATAGGTGATCCACCAGTTGTAGTCCCTATTCAGAGCATTGATGTTCAGAATAGTCTCTCTTATGAAGAAATTCCAATCGAAATCTTAGACTATCAGACTCGTAGATTGAGGAACAAAGAAGTACCTCTAGTTAAAGTTCTTTGGAGAAATCAGTCCGTTGAGGGAGTTACTTAGGAAGAAGAAGCATACATGTGTACCAAGTATCCTCACCTCTTCTCCGCCAACTCAGATCAAGCTCAAGGTAACAGTTCTCCTTAAGCTTACTCAGTTTCATGATCAGTGTTCATCATGAACTTGGTATTCAGTTTCATGTTCATGTTCCCAGTATAAACTTTTTATCAAGTACCATTGAATATTCATTCATGCATTCATGTATCAGCTTAATTTTATAATTATGCATCAGAAATGTATTCTCATTGTGAGAAACTTAGTTCCTCAGAACATTCAGTCATGCATTCATGAATCAGTTACACATGCATTAGATATGCATGTTCAGTATGTTATATTCAGTTTGTCAGTCATGAGATCATGTTCCAGTTATTTATGTTCATCTTATTATTTCCTCTCTCAGTCAGTATCATTCGAGGGAAAATGTTCACAAAGGGGAGATATTGTAATACCCCAAAGATTTCTAGCAAATTTCGTCCCAAGAATGCCTAGTATTATCTTCTAAAGTGAATGATAATTATTCCATGAATAATTTTCAAGATTTTCACTTTTTGTCATGTGGAAAATTCAATTAGCTTTCCATCGATATATGATTCGTTTAAATCCGATAACCGGGTAAGAAGTTATGACTATTTCAAGTTCTCATCATAAAACAACGCCATATTAGTCAGTGGCGTGCCACGCCACAAGAGAAAATGGCATTTGGAAATTTCCAGTAGGTGTCCACGATTATGGCACGTCGCGCCAGCACTCAAATTCAGAATTGTCCTTTTTCTAGTGTCTCAGAGCATTTTCCCAGCATCGCCCCAAAGTTCCAGGTCATAAAGGAAGGGGCAATGCGATGGTTCCATGTCGCGCCATCCCTCAGTTTTCCAATTGTGAAATTCCAGTGACACGGCGCAATAGTGATGTGTCGCAGTAGAAGTTCAACTCGAGAAATTTTTACTAAAATTACAAGACGCGTCCAGGGTTAAAAAAGTCAATTACCCACCCCTATTTAAGCCCTTTAACACGTGATTCAACCACTTTTCACCCAAAATACACTCTCTTCTCTCAAGTTTCTCTCAAGAAAAAGCTAGGGTTTTCATAGAAGATCTAATTTCAAGAAGTTTTAACCATCAATCTTTATGAAATCATGAACTAAGGTATGCATAGTGTTCATTCATGGACTCCTTTTATCCATGAAGCCCAAGAAGCCCTTTTCTAAATTCAAGTTATGAATTTTCTTATGAATTTCATAATTGGGCTGCTTTTGTTCATGTTGATAATGAGTAATTGAATTGTATTCCATGAATGAGTGTTAAATTCCATATGGGTTGATTTGTATCGGTATTGATTCATGAAACCCTAGGACTAAACCTTTGAATGATTAAATTAGAATTGAATCACGACAGTTAATTGTTGTATGATGTTGTTTACACATTCTATGCCTACTATATGTTTGGTTGAATGCCTAGATGAGGGGAAAGTGTCTAATTAGCATGATATCATGAAATCCCATGTACGTACAAGCTTATGCCTATCACGTGTCTGATGAAATATTTCAGTAAATGTATTATGATGATTATTATGTATTCAAGTAAGTCATGCTTTATCAGTTTCTTTCCATCGAGTCCTGGAGGTACTTGTACCCGAAATATTATTTGTGTACCTAAAGCCATGTCATGTTTTCATGATACTCTCAGTTAATCCATGATCCTTAGACTTCAGACAATCTTATGACTCAGGAAATCTCAATGATCTCATGAACTCAGTCAGTTGTCAGTTATCAGTACTATTTCATCAGTCAATGGAATTTAGTAACTCATTCCATGTTCAGTTCAATAAATCATGTTCAGTATCCATTCAGATAGGAGTAGAAATTACCACTGAGTGACCTAAAGATGGGGACAGACACTATCAGACGAGGGTGTGATCCTTAGCAATCATCCTTGCATTCAAGAACTATGTAGCCAGCATAGGTTAAGACATCAACACTGTCGATGAGGGTTGATGAGGTAGATAAGCACTGTTAGATAAGGGCCCCACCATTCTTGTACAGGGGACACTATCAGATGAGGGTCGCCCATAGCTTGTCCTTACCTGTGGCGCGATATTGACACCCTTCCAATTGCGGTTATAGATTAGACCCTATCTCAACCATAATGGCGTATCAGGAGCATGTCGGTTAAATACTACCTCCAACAGTTTTAGTACCAGTCTTAGTAAAAGAACTCAAATAGTTCTTCAGATTCAAAACTGTCAGATACAGTTGATTCAGATACAGTAAGGAACTCAGATAGTTCCATCAGATTCAGGACTGTCAGATACAGTCACCCATGTTATCAGTTACATTCAGATATAGCTATTTATGCTATCAGATATATCAGCTTTTAGTTTATTATGTCATCAGTATTCAGATTCAGTAATCATGATATCACAGTGTCAGTTACAGTTACGTACTTATATATGCATTCTCGCATTCATGTTAGACAGTCAGCTAGCATTATTCATGCATGTTAACCCTTGCATTAGCCTACCTCACATGTACACTCAGTACATACCATTAGACTGACGTATTTACGCTATGGTGCTTTATTTTTATATTACACCATAGGTTCGGAGACATGAGTTCCAGTTCAACAGTAGATTCCAGTCTCAACAGTCAGAATAGAAGCGATTTCTCATCCTTCGAGGACATGATTATTTCTCCACTATTTCATTGATTAGTTATTAGTTGGAGTTAGTTGGGGACATGTCCCATCAACTCCTTATTCAGATTATTTAGACAGTAAAGGCTTTCAGACTAGATGCAGGCTATTATGTTTCAGACTTCAGTGTTTACAGTTTTGTTTTGGGTATTGTATTGCCCCATAGATGTTATCTCATCCATGTTATGTTCAGTATTGAACCTTATGGCCTTTTAGTGCATGTTTCCGCATTATTTAGTATTTTATTCAGTGTATAAGTACAGATATAAGTCATGGGTTAGCTTGTGGTCCTTCGGGGTCATGAGTACCGTGTAGCATTCCGGTTCAGCAAATCAGGGCGTTACAGAAATCAAGTGGCGACTTTGTAATTCTTTTAAAAATTATTTTTAAATATCTTGAATCTTGAAATAGTTTCAAGAGGTCAAAACCATTTTATTTTAAATGAAATCCAAAAAAAAAGGATAAAACAGCAGTGTTTAAGAAGTGGCCTAGACCCATGACTCCAACTGATATTTTGGGATTCTTGGGTTTAGCTGGTTACTATAGGAGATTCGTGGAAAGTTTCTCTTCTATAGCTACCTCGTTGACTAAGTTGACTAAAAAATGTAAAGTTCTTATGATTTGATGCTTGTGAGGGTAGTTTTGAGAAGTTGAAGGATAAGTTGACTTCGGCTCTAGTTTTAACTTTTCCTAAAAGCACAGATGGATTTGTGGTATATTGTGACACGTCTCATGTGGGGCTTGGTTGTGTCTTAATACAACATAACAAAGTGATAGGTTACGCCTTTAGACAGTTGAAGGTGCATGAGAATAATTATCTGACCCATGACTTGGAATTTTTGGTTGTGGTATTCACATTGAAAATCTGGCGTCACTATTTGAATAGAGTGCATGTGGATGTCTTTTCTGATCATAAGAGCCTACAATATGTGTTTACTCAAAAAGAACTGAACCTCAGGCAAAGAAGATGGCTTGATGACACGACCTGAACCAGGGCCAAGTTGTGTCGAGCATCTCAAGTTCGACCCAAACTAGAGACCGCCCCCAATACCCAACCATAACTGCCCTGTACCCTATGCCGGATGAATTCTGAACATATAACAAGATTGAAAAATTATAGTTGAAAGGCATTTAATAATGTCCATAACCATAACTATCCAAACATCCAACCAAGCATCCAACCTGTGTTAGTAACAATACCAATACCAATACCAATGCCAAGGCTAACACTAATACTGATACCGCCCATTCCTATAGTAGTCACACAAAGCCTCTAATCGGAAACAAATAACATCCGATCGGTACATGCCCTCGACCATAGCCAAAATCAAAGTCTAAGAAATAAACAAAAATATGAAAAGAATTCCATAGCAATGAAATAGAGTCTTCCAGTGTGTAGAAGCTCACCACTTCTGTCTAACCTAAATACTGTCCCTGAATCTAAGTCATTGAGTAGGAGGATTAGTATGGCCAGTTCCTGCATCGCATGGGGATACAGCGCCTGAAGATGAGTTAGCGGGTGAACCTAGCATATACTCAGGAGTAAGAATAAAAGAATGCCATTATTCAAAACCAAGGTAAATAACCATATGAAATCACATACATACATATATATACCAAGCCAGAAAAGAGAATAAGGTTTAACATGCATTTAAAACCTTTAACCTGGGATTGTCTAGCAATGTCATCCTAAATCCACCCATAGGCTATATGGGTTGAGCTCTCCGAACTGAAAGGGCCCTGACGCGTACTAGCCGCACGAGTTGGAGAAAAATTGAGATGACTAGTACACTCCCAAAATGTAAGAGTGACATGATGCACAAGGTCACCAAGACCAACCTCACATTAAAAAATATGAGTTTCAAGTTTTGGTCCAACCCGGGACCACCATCTTCTACGGCTTGGCTAACACATCCCTCTATAAGCCTATATTAAAACCATTCACACATAACTAACCAATTACCAATGAGTCCTTTTAATTAGGCATTAATCATTTGTATCATCATACCAAAACTAGAGTTTGCAAGTCTATCTATGTAAGCCATACCAAAGCCATTAAACCAATTTGACTCCAAAATTTCCGTTTAAACCAATACCATGGCCACCAAGGTCTTTCCAATCCTTTTAAAACCATTTGAACTAGTTTAGGTTCCATTATATTTTATGCAATGCAAGGATTTCAATAATAGTCAAACTATGTGATAAAAGCATTCTCATTGGCATTTTAACAAACATGTTGAGGGCATATAGTTTCCAAAGACAAAACCAAGTATCAATTGACCATTTCCATGCAACCACATGTTCAAATCACAATTATTACATAACAACCATATGCAAAACATGGGAAAGACTATCCAACCAAGAACAACCAAAACCCCCAATATATACTTCAAAACCAAAACAATACCACAACAATGCCATGAAAAAATTCATTGAAACATGCTTTTAGTTGAACTAACAATGAGGGAGGAGTAACATGCCTCAGACAACAAGGAAGACGGAGAGAAACCACCCTTAAGAGCCTTAATGGATTGCCTTGAAGAAAACCCTAACCTTTCTTGAACCAAGAGATTGAGAGTGTTTGATTGAGAATAATAGGTTAAGGAAGCCTCCAAAGGTGTTTTATGTTGTGGGTTTCAAAAGGAGTTAAGAGAGGCAATATCCAGAATACCCCTAACTTAAATTGTAAAAAACCCGTCCCAACTTATGAGTCAAGCCTCTAAGTTGTCACCACAGTAGGTTTGACACCATATTCTGTCCAACATACGACTAACTTGCCCCACTTGTATCATCACCATATGACTAGTACCACTCTAGTCGTACCCTAAGCAGAACATCAAGGGCTAAACATTGGACAACATACGATTGGACACTATACCCCTCATATCTTTAACATACAATTTGTGTTCATCAAGTCGTACTTGTAACAGAAACTCAACCACCACACACTAGACACCCTAAAAGTTAGGTCACTTGACCCATACCCACATCATACAACTAGTATGGTGAGTCGTATCATGATTAAAAAGCTTAAGACTCAAGAAATTTGCAAGCGTAAGAACCCAGGATGTTTCAATTCTCCCCCACTTGGATCAGTCATCCTCGAATGATAGAATAAGGCAGTACAAGCATGATTAAACCCCCAAATATCTCTACTATTACTTTTAAGACAGAAAATAGAACACCAAGGAATTCACCTTTTTACCTTTAACAAAGACAGAAAACAAAGAATTAAAGAAATAAATCTTTCCTTTAACTAAGTTAGAAAACAAGGACGTTATAAAGAGCACATACCTTACGCACAAATTTCCAAAGCGGAAAACAGAAACAAATACTTGAACTTCATGTCCTCTTCATCTTCCCATGTAGCTTCTTCCACTTTGTGGTTCCTCCATAAAACCTTTATCGAGGCCACATCCTTGGTCTACAACCAACGAACCTGATAATTTAAGATTTCAGTTGGGATCTCCTCATAAGATAAGGAATCCGAAATACTAATATCCTTGATAGGAACAACCTGTGATAGATCACCAATACACTTTCTCAACATAGAGACATAGAATACTGGGTGAATGGAGCTCAAGATAGAAGGAAACTCCAACTCATATGCAACATTGTCGACCCTCCTCAAAATCAAGTATGAACCAACATACTAAGAACTGAGATTCCCCTTATTCCCAAAATACATCACTCTCTTCATGGGAGATACCTTCAAGAACACCATATCTCCAACCTCAAACTCCAAGTCCCTTTACCTCATGTATGCATAGGACTTTTGATGACCTTGGGCATCCTTAAGCCTATCCCAAATCACCTTCACCTTCTCCATAGCTTGAAACATATCTACCTCACTAATTTCAAACAACCCAATAGGAGACCTACACCTCCTACCATACAATGCCTCAAATAAAGCTATCCCAATACTAGAGTGCTAGCTATTGCTATGAGCAAACAATACAAGAGGTAAGTCCTCAACCCAACTACCACCATAGTCAATCATGCAAGCTCAAAAAATATTCTCTAATATTTGAATAGTCCTTTCTGCTTGCCCATCCAACTATGTCTAAAAAGTAGTACTCAGACTCAACTTGGTCCCCAAACCTTTTTGAAATGACCACCAAAAATGTGATGAAAATTACATACCGTGATCGAAGATGATAGGAACAAGTACCCCATGCTACTTCATAATATTTTAGAGGTACAACCTGTCATAATTCTCAGTCGAGAAGTTATTCCTCACTGGCAAAAAGTGATTCATCTTTGTCATCCTATCCTCAATGACCCAAATTGAATTAAATGATCCTGAGATTGAGAAAGACCATTAATGAAATCAATATTAATTGCTTCCCACTTCCACTTTGGAAACTCAATTTCTTGATATAATCCTCTGGAACTCATGTGTTAAACTTTCACTTGCTAGCACACCATGTACTTGTCCCTAAAATTAGCCATATCTTGCTTCATATTGTTTCACTAATACATTTTTTTGAGGTTGTAATACATTTTAGTCAAACAAAGATCAACAATATAGCGTGACTCATGAACCTCAGCGAAAATCCTCTCTCATAAGCCATCGACGTCGGGAACACATAACCTCCCTTAGTACCGCAAGGTGCCATCACCACTGATGTTGAAGGACATCACCTTTTGTCAACCTACATCGCCCTTTATCCTCATCAAGACAGGATCTAACATCTTCATTTCCTTGATCTCAGCACCAAGAGATGGTTGATCTATTTCTTTCACAAACACACCACCATTCTTGGCGTCCAAGAGGCAAACTCTAAGGTTAGCTAAATAATGAATATCCTTCACCAGCTTTCATCTCTCCTTATCCAAATGAGCTAGACTCCCCATAGATAACCTGCTAAGAGCATTAGCAACCATGTTAGCTTTACCTGGGTGGTAGTAAGGACTTATATCATAATCCTTAAGAAGCTCAAGCCATCTTCTTTTTCTAAGGTTAAGCTTTTCCTGAGTAAACATATACTGCAGGCTCTTATGATCAGAAAATATATCCACATGCACTCTATATAAATAATGATACCAGATTTTTAATATGTATACCACAACTAACAGTTTGAAGTTATGATTCAGATAGTTCTTCTCATACACCTTCAATTGTCTAGAGGCATAATCTATCACCTTTCCATACTGCATCAGAACACCACCAAGACCCACACGAGATACATCACAGTAGATTACAAACCCATCAGTGACTTCAGGCAAAGACAATCTAGAGCTAAAGTAAGTTTATCCTTCAGCTTCTCGAAACTCTCCTCACAAGCATCAGAATATAGGAACTTTACCTTCTTCTAAGTCAACTCAGTTAATAGGGCAGCTATGGTAAAAAAATTCTCCACAAACCTCTTGTAGTAACCTGCTAAACCCAAAAAGCTTCGAATATTGATTGGAGTCATGGGTCTAGGCCACTTCTTCACAACTATAACTTTCTGTGGATCCACTATGATCCCTTCACTAGAAATGACATGACCCAAAAAAGTGACAGCGTTCAACCAAAACTCACATTTTGAGAATTTGGCATACAACTATTGCTTTTTCAAGGTCTGCAACACAATGCGGAGGTGATTTACATGATCCACCTCACTCTTAGATTACACCAAAATGTCATATATAAAAACAATAAAAATTAGATCAAGAAACTGATGGAAGACCCTATTCATTAAATCTAATAATGTCGCAAGGGCATTGGTCAACCCGAAGAACATAACTAAATACTCGAAGTGCCCATATCGAGTACGGAAGAAAGTCTTAGGGATATATATCTCTGAATATTTAATTGATGATACCTAGATTGAAGATCGATTTTGGAGAAAAACTAAGCACCCTGCAACTGATCAAATAAATCATCTATCCTTGGAAGAAGAAACTTATTATTTACCGTTACCTTGTTCAACTGATGGTAATTAATACACATCTAAATGGACCCATCCTTCTTACACACAAATAACACTAGTACACCCCATGGGGACACATTAGGATGAATGAGACCCTTGTCTTAAAGATCCTTGAGTTGTTTCTTAAACTCCTTCAACTCAACTGGAGCCATTCTAAATGGAGGAATAGAAATTGGATGAGTGTCCAGAACAAGATCGATCCCAATCTCAATCTCTTTATTAGGAGAAACACCAGGAAGGTCATTAGAAAAGACCTCAGGAAATTCATTTACTACTAGGATAGAACATAAAGAAGGACCTTTCGAGTTAAAATCTTTAAACCAGACTAGATGATAGAGATACCCCTTAGAGATCAATCTCCAAGCTCTAAGATATGATATAAACTTCCCCTTAGGATCTATGAAATACTCTCTCACTCAATAATTGGCTCTTTTGGGAATCTAAAGACGACCTTATGGGTCTGACAATCTTGAGACGCATAGCATGAGTGCAACCAATCCATCCCTATTAGGACATTAAAATCAACCATATATAACTCAAACAAATCCATCACAGTCTAGCGACCACCCATATATACCACACAACCCCCATAGACTCTGCTAGCCACCATAGAATCACCATCGAGGTAAAACAAAAAAAGGGTCCAAAACAAACTTTGAACAAAAATCAAAATGTACAGCTATAAATGAGGTCACATAAGAGAGAGTGGACCCTGAATCAATTAACTAGTATGCATCATAGGAATGGAGTTTTAACGTACCAATCATGATAATAAGTGATGCCTCAGACTCCTATCGAGTAGTGAGAGCATAAAGATGATTTATACTAGTGTCGGAACTAGTTGGTGCTCCCTTTGGTGCAAGAGTTGATGGTGAAGCAACTTGAACCTTGTTCTCCCCTGAAACAACATTGAACATTGGAAAATTCTGAATCATATGCCTTGGCTAACCACAACTCAAGCACTTATCACTTTCTTCTTCATAATAAGCCTAATGTAATCTATCATAGAACCTACAGAAAAGATATAATAGAGCTAAATGGGCCCCACTATCCTGATATTAGGCAACCTATACCCTAAAATTATTGCCACCTTAGAAATACATGTCACTCAATAGTTTTAGGTAGGGAGCACTAGTCGTTGAGTAATTCCCTTACTTTCTACCATCCCTTCCACTCTACTATTGGCCAACACCCTACTCAAAGAACCTAAATTTCTTGACCTACCTCTCCCCTATCTTAGCCTGCTTCTTCTTCTCTTCCTTCATGTATTTTATGTACACAACTAACTTAGAGATATCCATGTCCTTGATCAACAAGGTAGACTTACTCTCCAATATCAAATCTCTAGAAAGCACAAAAGCTAACTTGCTCATTCTAGTTTGCATGCTAAAAACATCTCTAGAAAATATCAAGATAATTGGTGGAACTTTAAATCATACTCCTTGACTAAAATTTTTCCTTTATTTAGATTTACAAACTCCTCTACCTTTATTTCTCTCAACTTATGAGGAAAGAAACGGTCCAGGAAAGAATTAGAGAAATCCCCCCATAGGGTTAACTCAACCTCGCTACCCCTTGACTGATCCTATTCCTCGTACCACTGGTACTCCACATCTTTCAGCTGGTAGGAAGAAAGCTCCACGCCCTCTATATTCGTGACATGCATAAATCAAAAAATCTTTTCCTTTTCTTAAAAAAAAACTCAAAGATCCTCTTCTACCGTAACACTAGTAAAGGTTGAAGGGTTCAACCTCATGAACTGGACAACCTTGTGGCCTCATAAAATAGAGTAATATATGCACCACACTTAGCCTGAGAAGCTACCAACTAAGCTAATATATGGATAGACTAAAAAAACTCAACATTCTTCACATCAGCCTGAGGAGTTCAAGGAGGACTGGAGGTAGCTGGTGGAACTACAGAAGGACAACCATGAACTGGACCCCTAGGCTGAATCTATGCCCTATAAGTAGAACATGCCCCATCAATATTGTCCTCGAGTGGGACAAAGGAGTTTTCATAAGCTTCAGATCATTGAGGAGGCATAATATAAAAAGCAAAAAAATAGGAATTATAGAAGATTTTAGGACTTAGACTCTATATCTTAAAAATAGAACATAAGAAAAAGAAATATTTCTAAATGCCTTATAGCCTCTCCCTTATGAGTGTGGCGCACTACACACACTTAAAAGATACTCTACTCGACACGACTTTGTGGAATCCCAATTGATCATGAACTTAGGGCTTTGATACCAATCTGACACAACCCGAACCCGGGCCTAGTCATGTCAAGCATCTCAAGTCTGACCCAGGCCAGAGACCGCCCATAATACCTAACCATAACCATCCTATACGGTATGTCAGATGAATTTCAAACATATAACAGGATAGAACAATTATAATTGAAAGGATTTTTAAAAAGTTCATAACCATAACTATCCAAACATCCAACCAAGCATCCAACCAGTGTCAGCCTCAATAGCAATACCAATGCCAAGGATGACACCAATATCGACACCAACCATGCCCATAGCAGTGAACAAAGACTCTAACCAAAAATAAAGAACATTTGGTCTGGACATGCCCTCGACCATAGCCAAAACCAAAGTCCAAGAAATAAACAAAAATATGAAAAGAAGTCCATAGCATAAAATAGAGTCTTCCGAAGTATAAAAGCACACAAGTTTTGTCTGACTTAAATATTGTCTGTGAATCTAAGTCATTGAGCAGGAGTAGTATGGCCAGTTCCTGCAACACGTGGGGATGCAGTGCCCAAAGATGGGCTAGTGGATGAATGCTAGTATGTACTCAGGAGTAAGGATAAAATAATGACATAATTCAAAACTAAGGTAAATAACCATATGCAATCACATACATATATATATACCATATCGGGGAAAAGAATTAGGTTTAACATGTATTTGAAACCTTTAACCTGGGATTATATATCTCTGACATCCTAAATCTACCCATGGGCTATATGGGTTCACCTTTCCTTACTAAAAGGGCCTCGGTGCGTGTTATCCATATAAGCCAGAGAAAAACCTGATATGACTAGTACATCTCCCAAAATATAAGTATAATATGATGCACATAGTCACCAAGACCAATCTCACATCGGCAAACATGAGTTTCCAATTTTGATCCCCTTGGGACTGCCACCTTCCATGGCTTGGCTAACACATACCCCTTTAAGCCCTTATTAAAACCATTCACACATACAACCAACCAATTACCAAAGATTCTTTTTAATTAGGCATTAACCATTGGTATCATCATACCAAAACTAGAGCTTTCAAGTCTATCCATTTAAGCCATACCAAATCCATTAAACTAATTTGACTCCAAAATTTCCATTTAAACCAATACCATGGCCACCAAGGCCTTTAAAATCTATTTAAAAAGTATTTGAACTAATTTAGGTTCCATTACCTTTTATGTAATGCAAGGATTTTAATAACAGACAAACTATGTGATAAAGGAATTCTCATTGGCATTTTAACAAACATGTTGAGAGCATATAGTTTCCAAAGACAAAACCAAGTATCAATTGACCATTCCCATTAAACCATATGTTTAAATCATAATTATAACATAAAAACCACAAACAAAACATGGGAAAACACTATCCAACCAAGAATAACCAAAACCCCCAACATATACTTCAAAACCCAAAGCAATACCATAATAATTCCATGAAAATCATTCATTAAAACATAATTTTAGTTGAACGAACAATGAGAGATAATTAATATGCCTTAGACAATAAGAAAAATGGAGATAAACCACCTTTAAGATCCTTAATAGATTGCCTTGAAAAAAACCCTAACCTTTCTTGAACCAAGAGACTGAGAGTGTTTAAAGAGTGCTTGATTAATAATAATAGGTTATGGAAGTCTCCAAAGTTGTTTTATGTTATGGGGTTCAAAAGGGGTTAAGATAAAAAATATCCAGAATACCCCTAACTTAAACTATGAAAATTCAATCCCAACTTTTTAGTCAAGCCTCAAAGTCATCACCACAACATATGACCAGTAACATCTAGTTGTCCCTAAGATAGTAGGTTGGATACCATATTTTGTCCAATATATGACTTACTTGACCCACTTGTATCATCATTAGTACCACTCCATTCGTACCCTAAGTAGAATGACAAGGTCTAGACATTGTACAACATATGATTGGACACAATACCCCTTTTATCATGAACATACGACTCATATCAGCAAGTTCTACCCATAATAAAAACTCAACCACCACTCACTGGATGTCATAAAAGTAGGATCACTTGACCCGTACCTATACTAAATGACTAGTAGTCGTATGATGATAAGAAAAATCAAGACTCATAAAATTTGCAAGTCAAAGAACCTAGGATGTTTCAATTGAGTTGCTCAAGAATTATGACATGAGTCTTCACTACCATCTAGGCAAAACTAATGTTGTTGTTGATTCTCTTAGTAGGTTATCCATGGGCAGTCTAGCTCATGCGGATAAAGGAAAGCAATAATTGGTGAAAGTTGTTCACTATTTGGCTAACCTTGGAGTTTTCCTCTTAAACTTTGAGAATGGTGGTGTATTTGTTCAGGAGATGGAAAAGTAATCTCTGTGTGCTGAGATGAAGGAGATGCAAGTGTTAGATCTTATCTTGATAAGGATCAAGGGTGATATAGGTAGGCATAAAGTAATGGATTTTGAGGTTAGTAGTGATGGTACCTTACGGTACCAAGGGAGATTATATGTTAACTGGTATAGATGGATTACGACAGAGGATCTTGGTAAAGGCACATGAGACATATTATGCTATCCATTCTGGTTCAATAAAAATGTAGCATGACCTTAAGTAAATGTAATGGTGGAACAACATGAAGTGGGATGTGGCTAGTTTTATGGCTAAGTGCATGGTGTGCCAATGAGTGAAAGTTAAGCATATGAGGCCCGGAGGGTTATATTAAGAGATTGAGTTTACTGTGTGGAAGTGGGAAGTAATCAACATAGATTTTATTACTGGTCTTCCCCAGTCTCAGAATTAGTTTCATTTGATTTGGATCATTGTGGATAGGAGACTAGGTCTGCTCACTTTTTTCCAGTGAGGACTAATTTTTTGGCATTGGATTATGTGGGGTTGTACCTCCAAGAGATTGTGAAGTTGCATAGGGTGCCTATTTCTATTATCTCGGTTCATGGTATGCAATTTTTATCACACTTTTACAGGTCATTTCAGAAAGACTTAGGGACTAAAGAGAGTTTTAGTATGGCTTTCTACCCGCAGTCAGATGGTCAAGAAGAAAGAAATATTCAGATATTTGAAGATATGCTTAGAGCTTCCGTGATTGAATATTTTGGTAGTTTGGTTGAGCATTTGCCTGTTAAGTGTTTGCATATAATAATAGCTACCACTCTAGTATTGAGATGGCTCCGGTTGAGGCCTTGTATAGTAGGAGGCGTTGTTCTTCTATTGGGTGGTTCAAGGTTGGTGAGGTAGAGATGTTTGGCTGAGATTTAGTTCACTAATCCACGGAGAAGGTGAAGGTGATTTGGGATAGGCTTAAAGCTGGCTAAAGTTGCCAGAAGTCCTATGCAAATGTGATGCATAGGAAGTTATAGTTTGAGGTTGTGGATATGGTGTTCTTAAAGATGTCTCTCATGAAAGGAGTGATGTGGTTTAGGAAGAATGGGAAGCTTAGTTCCCGGTATGTTGGTCTGTACTTGGTTTTGAGAAGGGTTGTAAATATCGCGTATGAGTTGGATTTGCCTCCTATTTTGAGATCTATTCACCCGATGTTCAATGTTTCTATGTTAATAACGTGTATGGGTCATCCGTAAAACATTACACCTATCAATGATACTGGTATTTCGGGTTCCCTGTCTTATAAAAAGGTCCCCTATTGAAATCTTAGATTGGAAGGTTCATCGGTTGCCGACAAAGGATGTAGCTTTGATAAAGGTTCTATGGAGGAACCACAAGGTAGAAGAGGCTACATAAGAAGATAAAGAGGACATAAAGTCTAAGTCTCCCTTCCTAGTTCACCTTCTGGAAAATCATGCTTGAGGTATGTGTTGATTTTAACATCTTTGTTCTCTGTTTTTATTAAAGGTAGATTGTGAATTCCTTTGCAATCTATTTTCTATCTTAAAGGTAAGATTAGAGATGTTTGGGGGTTTAATTGTGCTAGTCACTGCCTTATACCATCATTTGAGGATGAATGATCCATATGGGAGAGAAATGAAACACCCTTGATTTTAGTCCTTCAAAATTTCCTAAGATTTAAGCTCATTATCCTGCTGATGACTTAACCATACGAGTAGTATAGTATGGGTACAGGTCAGGTGACCCTATGATAACACATGGTATCCACAAGCACAAAACAGTCCACAAGTGACCCACAAATACCCGTAATAATCAAGACACAAAACAACACAAGGAAGCAAACACAAACTTAATGATAAAGAAGATAGATAACTTGACACAAGGGAAACATGTAAAGTAGTAAATAAAGAGTTTATTAAACTCTAAAACCCCTACAAAACATGTTAACAAGCACCAAGTTCTTACGATGATACAAGAGCAGAGTCACCACTCAAGCACCAACGTTTCTAACAAACAAGTAATCACAAGAGATTCCACCCTTGAATGCTATCCTACTTACAAGTTTATGCTATCCTAGTTACAAGTTTTGGTTTTGTGCCTCAAGGAGAGAGGACTCGGTGTTTCAAAAGTTCAAGACTTACAATAATCATCAACCAAAGAACAAAAGACCTAAACTAGTATATTTATGGACTTATTACAAAAGTAAGGAGAAATGACTAAAAAGGCCATTTAATGAATAGCTTCAAGTAGGCTCCCTTGGAGTTCTATGTATGGATGCTTTTGGTGTCCATTTAGGTGCTCCTTTGCACTTCATTTGCATCCACCAAGATCGGGTACAACACGCACTCTCTTAAGTTCATATCCATGATTATTCTTGTATCATCCTCTCCATCTTGAGAGGAATTTGCCTAAAAATTCACGGCTTCATCTTTCTCAATTGACCACTTCAAAAGAAATCACTCAAAACAGCCCGCAAAACATGACATGGCACCAAAACAGTCTGCAAAGAACATGAGGAGCACGGGATCTTATCAGCACAAGTCTCGGCAAACTTTTTTATTTTAAACCTCGAGTTTCTCTCCATCTTGAGATTTTTCTCCAATATCATCCATTTCAATTCCCGTATCTCCACTTGGTGGTGGGTTCCTTGTTGGTCCTATTGACTAACTGTTCCTCCATGCCCTCAGTATCCCCTTTGATTTGTATGTCTTCCTTTAAACTCTTTTTCCATCAAATAAGGCTCATCATAGACTCCATATCCTTCATGTTCCTCTTTACCATATACCTCTACGTGGATATCTCGACTTTGGAAAAGTAGAGCTTCGATTGAGAGGATTGATTTGGTGAAGTGGAGCTTCGGTTGTAGAGCTTGGATGGGAGAGTTCGGTTTTGGAACTTGGATAGGAGAATTTGGTTTCGGTGAAGGAATTTGGCTTCCAAGTCCTTCTTGTTGGACTTGATCAATTTGTGGGGGAGGTGGCATACTTAGGTTTCGGTTTTGAGGATAATTGGAAATTTGGCTTATGGCATTTTGTGGTGGTCTTGGAGGATTGATCGTTGGATGTAAAGTTTTGAGAATAGAAGCACGAGAGTTTTTTCGACTCTCCAAAAAATCAAAATTCTCACCAAACGATGTCATATTTGAGCCTAATCTATCAAGGAACGAATTCATTCTAGCCACTTCACGGGAAAGAGTTTCAATCCCGGCCAAAATAGCACTAAGAGCATTGTTATCCATTGTATCCAAAAGTTACCTACAAAACACAAATAAGTTAGTTATACAAAGGAGTGATGTGGCAGCCTTTGATTGGTTGCGGATTTGAAGACCAAGGTTCAAGTTGAACCTCCTAACAACAACAACACCTCTTTAAAAACAAATCCACAACCACAATACCAACAACACACCTTTAAACGTTCAAATTTTGAATCCACCACAACACCAACAACAATTCGGCCCAACTTTTGAATCCACACAATAACAACACAAGTAGAAGTTCAACTTATATCTTAACTCTATTAGTGTTAGGGAAGAACAAACCAATACTAATATCACTCAATACTCATGAAATATACCTAGATCTAGACTCAAAGAACAAATATCGGCCAAGACAACACCAAGAACACAACTTTCTTGGCCAAGAACACCAAACTCAAGAACGCAACTCTTTTTGTGAGATTTTCAACCTTAGACACCTCTTATAGTGTTAAGAAAAAAAATATCTAACACTAGAACACACAAAACACAAAAAAAATCACAAGAAAACTAGTCTTCAAATTTTGGCCTAAACACAGAAACGTGGACAGATTACTATTTTGAGTTTTTCAGATTTTTTTCAACACTTTTTTTTATTTTTGAGTGAATAAACCCAAGATTAATAGCGAAGGAACGAAATAAATGATGGCTCTTTGATACCAAATGATAACACACGGTATCCACAAGCACAAAACAGTCCACAAGTAACCCGCAAATACCCGTAACAAGCAAGACACAAAACGACACAAGGAAGCAAACACAAACTTAATGATAAAGAAGATAGATAACTTGACACAAGGGAAATATGTAAAGTAGTAACTAAAGAGTTTATTAAACTCTAAAACCCCTAAAAAAACACGTTAACAAGCATCAAGTTATTATGACGATATAAGAGCGGAGTCCAACACTCAAGCACCAACATTTCTAACAAACAAGCAATCACAAAAGATTCCACCCTTGAATGCTATCCTAGTTAAAAGTTTTGGTTTTGTGCCTCAAGGAGAGAGGACTTGGTGTTTCAAAAGTTCAAGACTTACAATAATCATCAACCAAAGAACTAAAGACCTAAACTAGTCTATTTATAGACGTATTACAAAAGTAAGGTGAAATAACCAAAAAGGCCCTTTTATGAATGGATTCAAGTAGGAGCCCTTGGAGTTCTATGTATGGATGGTTTTGGTGTCCATTTAGGTGCTCCTTTGCACTTTATTTGCATCCACCAAGTCTTGGGTCCAACACGCACTCTCTTAAGGTCATATCCGTGATTATTCTTGTATCACCCTAGTCATTAGGTGTTTAATGGGTGGTGGTTGGGTTTTTTATCTTGGTAATGACTTGGTGATATGAGTTGTTAGGAGTGGTGATGGTTCATTAGGATGATCCTTAATCAAATCAATAATTTAGTGACTGAACTTGGCTCTGAGTACGAGCGGCTCTTGAAGAGCCACGAGGATAGGTTATAAGTGGTACGGTTGAGTCGTATATTGTACAGTATCTAATCCTTTAGGTTATGTCTTAGAAATGACTAGACCATATGAGTTTTATTGTTTGGTAATGAGTGGGGTCATAGAGTCATAGGGTGGACAGTATATGGGTGTCCAACTCACTGACTTTGTGCTGACTCAATGGTATGAGTCATATGTTGTGGTCATAAGTCACTGGGGTTGACTCGTAAGCACCTGTGATCTTTTTGCAGTTTTAATTTGGGGGCACTTTAGGCATTTCCCACTTAAAACCCTTAAGACCCCATATCCCTATAACATTTTTTGGTTATTCATTCCACACTTTACAAGATTAAATATCCTCTTTACTCTCTTAAGATCCTCTTAAGCAAAATTATCTAGGGTTTCTCCAAAGTTGTCGTCTAAGGGATTAAGGATCAATTTCAATCCATGAATCTTTGTAATTCAGGCATGTGACTCTTCCCTCATTGTTATTTTACTAAAATCATATGTTTTAGTGTGTGGTTTTCATGGTATTATTATGGTTTTAAAATAAAAGTTGTGGCATTTTGGATGCTCATGGTTGATTAATGTTCCTCATGATTTACTTATGGTTTTTCATGTTTTAATTATGGTTTTTCACATATAGGTGCATAGGAATGGTGATTTAATCAAGTGGTCATGGTTGATCCCCAAATTTGATGATTTTGGCTTTGATAATGGCATGCCCTCACCTTTTTGTAAAATTGTCAATGAGAATGATTTTTGTCAAATAGTTAGATTATTCTTAGAATCTTTGCATTGCATAAGTGGTTAAAGAAACATAAAGGTTTTGGTTGGACTCATATGGTTTTGGAAAGGCCTTGGTGTCCATGGTTTGTTATAAATGGTTTCGGTTAATTGGAAACTATGTATTCTAATTTGGTTTAAAAGTTTATATGGCATAAGGTAATAAACATGTAAGCTCTAATTTACGTATGAAGATACCAATGGTTAATGCCTAATTAAAAGACTCCTTGGTAAATAGCTGGGAAAATATAAAGGATTTTAATATGGGCTTAAAGGAGGTGGTGTAGCAAAGCTGTAAAAGGTGGAGGTCCTGGAGGGACCGACACTAGAAACTCATGTTTGCTGATGTGAGGGTGGTCTTGTTGACCATATGCATGATGTCATACTTTATATCATAGGGATGTACTAGTCATCTCAGGTTTTCTTTAGTCGTGCGGCTAACATGCACTAGGGCCCTTTCAACAAGGTACACTAAACCCATATAGCCTGTGGGTGCCTTTAGGATGGAAAAAAGCTACACAACCCAGGTTAAGGATTTAAATGCATTCTAAACCTTGTTCTCTATCTCGTCACAGTATATATATATATATGTGATTGCATATGGTTATTTGATTTGGTTTTGAATGATAGAATTATTTTACCTTTATCCCTGAGTTACATACTAGCGCTTACTTTGCTAATCGTCTTTGGGCGTTGTATCCCTATACGATGCAGGAACCTACCATACTACCATTCCTCTTGTTCAGTGACTTTGATTTGGGGATAACTTTAAGTCTGGTTGAAGTGGTAAGCTTCCATATGACGGAAGGCTCTATTTCATGCTATGAACTTTTTTTTATTATTGTTATTTCTTTGGTTTTTACTTTGGATATGGTTGGGAGCATGTCCCCACCAAATGTTCTTTGATTCTGGTTAAGTCTTTGTCAAACTACTATGGGCATGGGTGGTGTCGGTATTACCGTTAGCATTGGTACTAGTTTTGTCATTGGGATATGTATTGGTTGGACACTTGGTTGTCACTATTTAGTTATGGATATAGACTTCATTTATGCCTTTAAATTATTATTGTTTCATCTTGATATATGCTTGAAATCCTTCCAATAGAAGGTTTAGGGGGGTTATGGTTTGGGTATTGGGGGTGGTCTCCGGTCCTGGTTGGGCTTGAGACACCCAACATGACTAGGCCCTGGTTTGGGTTATGTCAACTTGAGACACATAATTTCAAGAAAATGGGTGTTTACTGACCCTACAAAGATTGAAGCTATGATCACTTGGCTTATCCCAAAGTCTATCAAGGCTCTTAGATGGTTCCTTGGGCTAACTGAGTACTACAAAAGATTTGTTAGAGATTGTGGAACTATCAATAGGCCTTTGACCAATTTACTCAAAAAAAATCATTTTTGTGGAATGAGTAGGCAGATCAGCCTTTTAACAGTTGAAGAATGCTATGGAAACTATGCTTGTATTAGCACTGGCTAATTTTACTAAGGCCTTTACTATTGAGTTTTATGCATTTCATCAAGAATGGTGCTTTTTGATATAAGGGGCAGACCTACTGCATATTTTAGCAAATCCTTATCCCCAAAACACAGGGTCTATCTACTTATAATAAAGAATACTTAGATCTACTTTAAGATGTTGATTGGTGGAGACACTACCTACAAAGGGGGCATTTCATTGTTAAAACTGATTATTAGAGTTTTAAATACCTACTTTAGCAAAAGGTAACAACAACACTACAATAAAAAAGGTAAACAAAGCTTATGGGATTGGACTTTGAGGTTCAATACAAGAAGGGAATGGAAAATAAATTGGCGAATGCAATCTCTAAAAGACAAGAAGAAGACTCTACTGTCATGGCTATGTCCAAAACACAACACACTTGGTTACAAGAAGTATCTCATAGTTATAAAGGGGATCCTATAGCATTACAACTTTTCAAGAAATTAATAGTAAGTTTTACTGGTTTATCCGACTATACCTTGTACCAAGGCATTATTCAGTTCAAGCACAAGGTTTATATGGGCAAGGGCAATGATCTCCGACTTAAGAACCTAGAAATTATACATCAATCATCCTTGGGGGCATTCGAGTCAACAAGGGACTTATAGAAGAGTACAATTGGGTTTCTACTGGCCTAATACGAAGACTAAAATCTACAAATGGGACAGTGAATATGTTCTTTGTCAGTGAACCAAATCAGAAAATGAATTCCCCCAAGATCGCTTCAACCTCTTCCAATTCTTGACTTGGCCTATCATGATATATCAATGGAATTTCTCGAGGTCCTACCTACTTTAGATCATAAAAATGTAGTGTTAGTGGTGGTGAACCGTTTGACCAAGTATGGTCATTTTATAGCCCTCAAACACCCTTTTTACTGCCAAGGATGTGGCAAAGTTGTTCGATAGAGAAGTGTAGAGGCTTTATGGGTTGACAAGAACAACTATTTCCAATAGGGATCATATATTCACCAATTATTTTTATAATACATGTTCCACGCCATGGGTACTAAACTTACCTTTAGCTCAGTCTACCACCCTCAGACTAATTGAAAAACTAAACATCTTAACAAGTGTATGGAGTCCTATTTGAGAGCCGTGGTCTTAGAGAATCCTAAGCATTAGTATAAATGCTTACATCTTGCCAAATAGTGGTACAATTCAAACAAATCATACTTCCCTTAACATATCCCTATTTGAAGCCTTGTACGGCTACCCTACCTATAATTACCCTTAGATTCCCTATCCTATTTGGGTAATATTGCTATTAGGTTGAGCTTGGCCTAATGATAGTACCTCTTCCAGTCGCTTAAAGACAACCTACTTCGAGCTTAGTCTCATATAAAGTTCTAAACATATAAGCTCATATTAAAGAAAACACTAAAGTTAGGGGATCAGGTGTACCTCAAACTTTAGCCAATTCGTCAATCATCCATTAATGTTCACCACAATGTGAAGCTCGCTACCAAATATTATGGGCCTTATACTACATTACAGAAGGTTGGGACGGCTGCCTATTATCTATATCCTCTGTTGGGGTCTCAGATATATCCAAAATTTCATGTGTCTCAGCTCAAATGATGTGCTAAACCTACCATTCAACCAAAGGTCCAACCTCTTTTATGTGACAACGACGATCTCCTACTTATGCAGCTTTTGAACATCCTATAAAGGAAGATTGTTAAAGTCAATAATAGAGTAAGGGTACAGGTCTTAATTCATTAGGCTAATGTTCGTGTCGATGAAGCTACCTGGGAAGACCAGAGCTATATAAAGAATTGATTTCCCAAGTTTGTTGCACAACAAGGACCTTAAGGACAAGGTCATTTTTTAGCGATGGGGATTGTTACAACTAGGAACGTGAAATAATTCTACCAAATGAAGAGTTAGCGTTTATGTTAATAAAGACACACATTACATAAAATATGGTAGAGATAGAGATGTGTGGGAATGGAAGTGTCTAGGTAAAGTGGCTAGTGAAGTAGGTCATCATCTTTAATAATTAGTTTGGATAGACCCAGTAGTAGTAACAAGCCCAGGTGTAGAAGCCCAAGTATTGAAGTAATACCCAATAAAAATATTCCAAAGTCACCGAGGAAAGGTGGTTAATCTGGTAATTCTCTTATACTTTACTTTGTTTTTCCTTATGATCTTCTCTCCTTTCTCTCTCTAAGATTCTCTTCTTAATACTCTATTACAAATGATTATCAGGAGCTTAGGATCAATCAATATTGTAATTCGTGTCACAATTATTGATCAATAAAATTTTTGTTTCATAATTTCTCTCAATTTCTATAAATTGCTGCTAGTACATTACTTCCTATGGGTTGACTTCCTCTCTTTTGTTAATTAGTTTTTGTTTTTTCCCTGAAATATGATGGGACATGGAGTTACAATTTGGTTGTAGTATTTTTAAGAAGAAGGATTAATAATAGTTGGGGAGAGGACAAGGGAAAGATAGAAGTTTCCGAAATAATGCTTATTATGGTTGCTCAATTTCTATGTGTGCTTTGTAATAGTAAACAAAATAAGTAGGGTTATTAAGGAAAATAAAGGGAAGAATTAAAAGAAAAGAATTTAATTAAAAAAAATGCTTAAAACCTAGAAAAAATATAAATTAGAATTAGAATATTGGCTTTAGAGGCATGCCACATCAGGAACCCCATGTTTCTATATTATTTAAATAACTTGTGAACAGGCCCGAATTTTGTGTGATTAGGACATTATTAAATTTATTATAATATTTATAATACTTCTATTTTTTATGTATTTTTAGATTTCTTTTTATCTTGAGCTGAGGTTTTACCAAAAGTAACCTCTCTGTATCACTTTTGAGATAAAGTTAAGGTCTATGCATACTTTATCCTCCCATACCTCACTTTATGGGACTATACTAGTATATTGAGAAAATTGAAAGAAGGGTGTCTTTTAAGTCTTTAATGTGGTATTGATGACATTGACCATCTTAAAGGGTCAAATTTAATTAAGAAACTTGATTAAGTTAATTGTGGACTTGATTAATATTTTCAAAACTTTCTAATCTTTTTAAAAATACAAATCAATCTACACCTCTCTCTTCTCCAAATTAACTATTTATTCCCTCTCTCTCAACAGTTTCTCTTAAACTTTTCCCAACGAATAGTTCTAAAAATTTTTTCCTTCACTCCCCGATGACTTCAACCTCAGGCGACAAATAGTTAGGGTTCGAGTTCCTTTTTGACTTTTAACTGTGAATCGATGTGACAACATTGCTTTCCGACAACAACAATTTTGAGTTCTTCATCGTCCCTTTTCTTCTTTCACAGGTAAAAATTACGGCTTTTTAGTTGCGAAAAAAAAAAATCTTGACCCAATATCTCTTCTAGTATTGGTTAATAATTTCATTATTTATTGCTTAAATTTGAAATGCGGACTGGAGAAAACCCTAATTTGTGGTATTTCTTTTCTCATCTTTTTGAAGTGAAATATGATTTTTTGTTGTTATTGTAGTTCTTATTGTCAAACTATTGATTTGATTTGTTAGTGTTTATTGTGGTTTTTTGAAGTTTGTTTTTTGTTGTTTGTGTTTGTAAAAACAAAACAATAATGTTGATGTTTTTTATCCCTGTTGATGTTCTTAGTGTGCGTGTTGTGTGTGTTGGTGTTGCTAGGTTGATGTGTGTTGTTCTTGGTAAAAATAGTGTATTTGATAGTAAATGGTGATATTGTTGTTTTTCCATTGAGCAAAATCTTACTACTGGTTTGTTTTTTTTGCAATAGATTAACCATCTGATGTAATGATTAACTATAAGATGCAACAGATGAACCATCTGTTGGATGAAATCCTATCAACTATTCCAATAGGATGACATGTCCAATACTTTGATTTCATTCAATAGATCATTCATTTGTTACGGCAGATAACCTTTCTGTTGGGATAAATCTGAATAATATTGACTGTTGATAACAGTTCCAAAGATCACTCATATGTTGCAATAAGATGAATGATCTGTTGCATATATTAGTCATGTATTTCAATAGATGAGTGATCTGTTGGAAGAAATCATAATAATATTTAAACTATATTTATTATTTCCAATAGATTACTCATGTGTTGCAATAGGTTAGTTAAATATTGCAAAAAATAACTTACCTGCTTCAATAGATGAGTGAGTTGTTAAAATTATTATTTTGTTGTGTTTTACTTGTTAGATGTACTGTTATCCTTTTTTAATGATGCATTAATCAATTGTAATATTTTTTATTTTCATTTTATATTTATATAATATGGCTCCCAAAAGAAACAAAACTGAATCAATTCCAAATAAAGGAATAAGTGAAGCAGCAAGGCTACATCCAACACATTATGAGCTTGTTTTACAAATGATATCTCAATCAGAAGTAGAAGATAATGAGCATGGGGATAAGGAATATTTCAAAAGAGATGATCCGAATGCTAATAGCCCTTCCACTGAAGAGTTGGTCAAAACCTTCAGCATTGATAGTTATCATGTGAGAATGCAGTACAATGGTGCCACGGATTTAACTGGTGATTTCATGGTTAAGTCAACCATGGGAAAATCTTGTGATACCTTCATAAAAATAATTTGAGACTAAAAATTGGATGCTTATTTCAGGGATAGCTTCTTTGGGCAATATCTTGATTTGCCAGAGTACAACAATGCTTGTTTCCAAATGACCGTAGTATATGATTTTCTCAAGTGTAGATTTATGTATGAAAAAAAAAGATAATATAGATGAGGCATGGATAAATTATAATGTCATGCCTGTTTGTTTTGGTTGGAAGGAGTTTGTCATAGTTGCTGGACTATTTGGTATCCTCCTTCTCAACCTATACCTATTCTAACCTAAAAAGCACCCCGCACAACAAAAAAAGACAAAGGCAAGTCAAGTGATGGTGATGACTTATTGTCCCTTGTTAGTCCAAGTTTCGAAAAAAAATTGATAGAAGCGTTGAAAGATAAAATACTTTCAAGGAAGCACAAACAATCATTGTACTTGGTTTGGTTTGTACATAATATTCTTTGGGTGAGAGACTTTAACAACAACATACCACTTATTTTAATAAAGCTCTTCAAAGATCTTGAGACATTTAACAGCTATCCTTGGGGTTATGAAAGCTTCAAAATGACAGTCAAATATTTGTTGACTCCATTAATGCTAAAGACAGTCAAGTTATATGGCTTTCCATGGGCTTTCATTGAAAATATTTCTTTTATTATGATTTATTTATTTTTATCGAATAACTCTTTTAGGTTATTGGCATTATTTTATAGGCTTGACATTTGAAGCCATTTTTTATTTAAGACAACAAGTGAACTACCAAAAAGAAGTTTCATGTCAAAAATTCTGATATGGTTGTTGGCCAAAACTAATGAAAAAATAAAATTTCTTGATCTCTTCACCCCCATAAGAAGTAGTAAGTCTAATTCTAATTAAATTTTTATTTTAATTAATAATTTTTAAAATGATTTAATTATCATTTTAATATATTTACTGATTTATTTTAGTTTGTGCATCCGTAGATTGTTTTGGCCAATTGAGAGTTGAAGATGTCATTTTTCTTAATTTACAGTCTGTGCAAACTTTATTGGACCCTAAGGTCATGGATAGAATAAAAGAAAAATTGTTTGGAGCAATAGTCATCACAAGAAAAATAATTTCGGAGGGTGGGCTTGTTGTTGATGATGGTGTTAGTGGTGGAGGAATTGTTGGTGGTGGTAGACTGGCAGTGGTAGTAGTGCTGATGTTAGGGCTAATGATGCACCTCTTGTAGTTTTTGAAACAACAAACTATTATGATTATAATCATATTGGTTTTATAGATTTTGTCCCTCCAAGCGAATGTTCTGCATGTAAATCTCAAAACGCAAAGCAAAACATGATGGAGTGATTAATGCTTAACTGTTTTGTAAGGGAATTGACATTTAAGAGGGGTATTGTTCTATCAAAGAGGATTTTATATCCATACACTCCATTAGAGACTAAGGTGTATAAGAAGAGAAGGAAAGAAATTTACAGGGCATTATCAAGCATAAAAAAAAAGTAAAATTGCAACTCCGTTGTCTTTGTTTTGCACTTTTGAGCAATGTACAAAGGCCACAGGAAAGCAACATGAGCTAAAGAAGGTGAATATTTATCATCTGTTCTAATAAATAAACAGACTATATATCTGTTTCAACAAATGACATGTCTACTAAAAATTATCAAACAGATAAAGACATCTATTGAAACAGATGACTAACATGCTGCATTAGATGCATTATATGTTGCAAGATATGTCTCATCTGTTAGAGGAAATCAAATAAGTTTTTAACTATTTTAATTTGTCTCAACAGATAACCCATCTACTGCAACAAATAGGTCATCTTTTGGGACAAATTACACTAAGACTTTCCAATTATTTTATTTTATTCCAACAGATGAGTCATCTATTTCAACAGATGGGTCATCAATTGAAAATTGTCATACAAGTCTTCCTACAGATAGGTAACCTTTTGGAATAAATTAAAACAGTACGAAGATCTGTTTAATTTCCTCCAACTGATGAGTTATCTTTTTCCCATTTTTTTGTATCCTTGTGATTAGCACTAACAATTTTGGCTTTCCAAGTAGATGTCATAGTAGAAGCTACTGCTGAACAGCATACCACAGTTGATAATGCATCAACTACTTCCAAAGAGGAAGAAAAAGTGAAGCCTGACAGTCGAAATAAACAGAAGAATTATCTGTTTGAAGGATTCAACATCTCGCACGAGGCTCCAAAAAACTAACAAAGTTGATCAACAACTATTCCAATGGATTGCTGATGGACTGTTAAAGAAGCTGCATACCAACAGCTACATGAATCATTTTAAAGAAATATTGATCTATACATTTTTTTATAAAAACATGACATTAACACTGATAAATCATGCAAATAAAATGAACACTACAAAGTGAACCAATCGGGTCTTGGTTTTGATGTGTTTATTTTGTTGTTGCTCATCTCAAAATGAAGAATTGGTTCTATTTTATGTCACAGCCCCAAACTTGCTAGAATGATGAGGTTTAAATGCCACATATATATATCATACTATTAAAACTATATTTAATTATATCTTATTAATTTTATTATTACCTAATCTGAAATGTGCAGCACATTGATGTCATTTTTACTACCTTTAAAAGAAGGTCAAGTTGCAAACAAAACAACAATATCGATACATGATAGGCAACTATTTGTTCAAAGTTTACATCAATAAGGCTTACAATCTTTATCAACAACAGTTGTAAGTTCCCCAAAATGAGGAATGTTTAATCAACATCATCAAAGGTTTTAGTTTTCCAAATGGCTTACCGTGGCACTTGGTCAACAAAGTATATATCCCAATCAATTGTGGTCATCAGTTCCATTAGATGTTGGATGTTGTTTTTCTAAAAAAGAGGCACATCCGAGTTTATGAATCGATGTCGCAAAGGAAACATTCTGGGTGGTCATCTGAGATATAAAAGTTGGCTAAAATATTGCCTACTTACCTTGATATAAGTGGCTTTTTGGACCAAAAGATTCGTATTGATTGATCGACAATTGAAGCATACCGGGATAAAATGGGTAATCCATTTGATGTAAAGTATGTTGAAGAAATTTCTCAACAATCCAGTGGTAGCTTATAAGTATCATGATTAAGTTTCATTTCATAAATTTCACAACTCTTACATTAATTGCAAGATATGGATTATCTGATTTTTATAAACGCAGGGATTACGGTCTTTTTGTTGTCGCTTAAGCTGAGTATATAAGCCATGGATTACAAGTACCAAATGATGGACTTGATAATGGATTATTTCATAAAAGATATGCTACTCTTTTATGAAATATGGAAAAGCGAAGGATTAGAAATCATACGCAAGCGACATTAAAGATCCACGATGACCAAAGCTGAATTTCATAAGACCAGATGAAGAACAACTTATCAATATTGAGTAGATCTTTTTAGCTTGAGTCTGTCAAAGTAATAACCTCTCCTTAGGAATTATTGGCTTCAAACATAAATTGTAAATATCTATCATCTGTATCCATAACAATTTTTTTACATTTCATTTATTTGTTGATTTATTTAATTTTGATATAATTTGTGAAGGCTTCGATTTATTTTATTTTGTCTATAAATTTTATTTTATCCTTAGATTTGAACTTATTAATTGAAATGGAATAGTAGATTCAAATATTGCAATAGATAATTGATCTATTGCAACAAATGTCACATCTGTTGAAAATTATCAAACAGGTCTTCCAATAGGTTTGAATTATTCCAACAGGTGGACTATCTGTTGCAATAGAACAATAGATGGTACATCTATTGGAACAAATTATAACAATATTAATATTGAAACAAATAAACTATCTGCTGCAACAGATTGTCTATCTGTTGGAATAATTCAAACAAGTAGGAAGACCTGTTTGATAATTTACAACAGATGTCAAATCCATTATTTATTGCTTTATTTTTAGGACTAATTCATAGGTTTTCAAATTTAAGACAACAATACAATTGTCATCAATCATAAAAAAATTGACATTACTGAAACAATATACAATTAAGTTAAAAACTTAGAATAAAAATTGTAATCATTTTTTTACATTTTCTTTTTTAAACACAGGCTTTAAAATTTCATATAGGATCCTGGCAACCCAGACCTCTTGCATCCATGCCGCAGTGTTGTCACTCAGTAAGGAGATTTTGGTGCCGGATATCAAACATTCAATATATGCAAGCGAGTATAACCCACACGCGGAACCGATTTGATTTTTGTGAAGATTCTTTTTTTGACCCTTAAAAGTCCATTTTTTAACACTTCCTTTGGCAAGTCATTCTTTATTAAGTCACTTTGCTCCAACAATTTGGGGATTAACTCCAATAGTGGTTGCACCATAGGGAAAATATCATGGTCCTCTAAGCATGGTAAGTTGCAGTCATAGGAATTAATGTGTCTCTTATGGAGGAGGATCTCAAGAGTCACATAATATTTTTTATCCAGTTTCATGACAGCAAGAATTATTTTTGCTCCGATCCAACTCATGTCGTATGAAAATGGCCTCTTTTCTCTAACATAGTTAATCATATCTTGATCTCATTTGAATTGTAAAATTGATGTTTCAAGATCTAGGCCATTGGGAGTGGTCTCTTTCGTATTGATTATGTTATACATACTCTTGAAATTATTGTAGAAGTTCAGGTCCATTATCCTAATGCCAATCATATGCTTTGTTGTACGCCAGGTGCCTTGCCCTCATAAGGTAGAGAATTTCATCAACATGTTGTTATATAAGAAGGCAATTTTTAAATAGGTTAGTAAAAATTTTAAAAAATAACTGAAAAGATGAAATGGATTGCCCATCTATTGCAATAGATGGTCCATAAGTTGCAAATGATGGGTAATATATTGCAACTGATGGTCGATTTGTTGCATAGGTTCTCTAAATCTTTCAATAGATTAGCCATATTCTGCGACTTATACAATCGATGGACTACCTGTTGCAATAGATGACTCATATATTGCATAGCTTTTTTGAAACTTTGTTAATAGATTACCCAATCTACTGCAACTTATGCAACGGATGGGTAAAAAAGATGACTTGGAAGGTTAGATTATTAAAAGTAACAACTTACCCTATCCTCGTACCACTCATACATATTTGTTATTATTTTAAAGTCTTCGGAGGAAAGTGGATTCATCATGAAGTATGTTATGGGTTTCTAGTAATTATTGTAGTTTCTCATAGTCAACAGACTGTTGGTGCCAATGGTAGCGTATATGTCCACTTTTATCAATGGTACCTAAACTTCATCAACATTTGATGGAGAAGGATTTGCAATTTTTCTTGATTTACTATTTGAGAGTATACGTCCAATTGATTTTTTCTTCTTCCTAACATCCTCTGTAGGAGTGTATGGCTCCTCACCTTCTTGGATAGTATAGCACCCCTCTTGGATTTTAATTCATTGATGACATCATTCAGAATATCTATTTTATTAAAGATCCCATTCTGTGTGTCCATGCAGGTTTTACATTTGCAAAGAGAACAAGAGCTTGGAGAGGGATGAGTTGGACCATTGAAAGTGGTGACTGGGAAATCATCATCTTTTAGAAGGTTAAATTTAGTTTCATACATATTTATTTTTCCTTAAGCATCGACAACATACTCATCAACATGGCTGCCACCAACATCAATACTCCACCAGCAATATTACCATAAACAACACCCAAATCAGTTGCAGTAGGTTGGTCATAAAGAGCCTCAACATTAGGCTAACCTTGCCTAACTGATCTTCTAATGGTTGTTGCTCCAGCCAATTCCTTCTTTATTAACTCCACCGTTAGGTCTGCTATTGTATGAATAATATCTAGAGTAATAAAAGAATTCATCCCCAACACTTGTTGAGTAGGTACAATCCATGGATGCACAACCTATAAAAAAAGTATATACGGTTAAATCAAATAATAATTTATAGTCAGTTGGGTAATTTGTTAACATAGATAACTTATGCAAC
>NC_061117.1:56776862-56828015 GCF_002878395.1 Capsicum annuum
GTTTGACCATCTATTACATCAGATTACATATCCGTTGCATAAGTTATAGTAGATGGGTAATTTATTAAGTCAGATTAAGAGAACCAAAGTGAAAGATGGGTAATTTGTTGCAAAAGATGACTCGTCTATAGCAACAGATTACCCTTTTTTGCACTAGTTGCTGTAGACGAGTAATCTGTTAAGAAAAATTACAACAGATATTTCATTTATTGCAATAGATAGCCCATTTGTTTCAATATCTTCCTCTGATTCAAATTATTGTACTTGAAAAAAGACTTCATTATCTGGAGGGTTAAAGAGATCAGCCTCCTTAATTTTTGTGTTGCACTTTGCAGCCAACCACCTAAGGATCCTTACATGAGAAACCTCATCTAGGTAATCCTTGACCTACTTTTGTAGGTGAGAAATGGCTTCAAATGACCAAGCCTAAAATATGTAAACATGAAGCAAATAAAAAAGTCATAATAATTATAGAATATAAATTAATGCAAGAGTAAACAAAGAGTGATTAAATTTACCATGAAAGCCCACAGAAAGCCGTATAAGTTGATCATCTTTGGGGATAGTTTTGTTAGTAAATATTTAACAGTCAACTTGTAGCTATCATATCCCCTGGGATAAATGTTAAATTTATCCAAATCTTGAGCAAGCACCAACGAATTATCTTCTATGACTTTGTTGATGTCTTTTACCAGTATAATGGAATGAGTAAACCAAACTAAGCACAATTGCTCTTGTAATTCTTTGGTATGTCCTTATTAATGAGATCTTTTATCAACGTCTGGTCTTTACAGCCACGACCAGCAATGTCCAACAAACTTTTTTTTCCTTTGTTAGTTTTGGTGGGTGGTCGCTTAGACAATATCTTACGTTTATTTGATGGTGGTGGTTTGAGTGTCTTACTTGAATTGGAATTTTTGCTGGGTTTTTCCTTGAGGAGAGGTTCTTCTGGATGATAGCATCTTAAGCCAATTAGTATGGGAAACTCTTTCATGACAAAATAAATTGGCATGCCACAGTAGTTAATCCAAATTTCATCCATCTTTTTGCCCCTCCTTCAAATCCTTATCATCACCCACGTACTTGATCTTGTGCTTAAGAAGACCATATACCATGCTCATTTAAAAACGATCATTGATATCCTAAGGCAATTTAAGAAATTAACCAAAGTGGCTGGACCTAAAAAAAGCCTCTAGTTTTTCCTTCATCATAATATTCCTAAAATCATCAAAATGTTTCCCCATAACAGATTTAACTATAAAATTATTGGTTAAATCTACAGGGTTATTTATCAGCATCTAAACTTGAAGCATTTCAATACTAATAATTTTGACAGGACTGAGCTAGGATTTCAATCTTATTCACCACTCATTGATGATGCATTGTCATCATCTTTATCGTTCCTCTTGGAAGATCCACGTTTTTCCTTATTTTCTACTTCCCTCTCTTCTTTTTTATTTCATATTCTTCCTCCTCACTTTTATTTTGCCCACTACCATCGATAGAACCTTCTCCACCTTCCTCAATATCATTTTTGTTATCTTCACGATCTTTCTCAATTTTGTTTTCAGTTATTTCCTCAACTTCACTTTTTCCTGAAATAAATTGTCCAGAAAGCTCCGTTGAATCCATCTGTACTATAGCCTTTTTTATTAGCTTGATAGAAGTTGATCCACTTTCACTTTCTTTTCTTTTGGGAGACATATTTTACCTACAAACAAGAGAAAAATAAAAAAAATTACAATTGATTCCTGCACAATTTTAAAAAAAGATAACCCAAAATTCTATAAGTAACACACTATAAAAAATATTCCAACAAATTACCTATCTGTTGGAGCAAATGACCCATCTGTTTCAACAAATTAACAACATGCTATAACAGATGAACATCTATTGGAATAAATTAAAAGAGTGTTACTACTGGTTTGTTTTCTTCCAACAGTGGAAACATCTATTGCAATAGGTGGTTAATCTATTGGTAGAGTTGTTTTATTTTATTCCAACAATTGATACACTTGTTAAAACAAATGGGGAATATATTTGAAGACCTATGTTAATATCTTCTAATAGATGTTCCACCTATTACAACAGGTGGGTCATCTTTTGGAAGTTATCAAAATAGGTAGCAGATCTATTTTGATAAATTCTAATACATTAGGTAGTCATTCAGGTACCTAGCCAGGTCGTGCTGTATTTACTATTTGGAGATAAGGTAAGATCTTGGAGTTTGAGTTGCCCTCTTTTCCCTTTATCTTTATTTGTCTTTTTCTTTTGATACAATTATATGATACTATCTAAGACAGTTTAGACTTTGAGATTGTAAATTCCTATTGTCAAGTTTAGAAGCTCTTGTATTAATACTATCAGGTTTTGGTATTTGTGTTTGAATATTGGTTGTCTTTAGTTGTGAAAAGTTGTTGTTTATATATTTTATCCTGATATAGGGTCCATGTTGGACATTCTTACCAAGGTAACCCATTGATTAGATTTGGGTTACAATATTAGCTTACCTACTGGTGGGATATGGTAGGTGCCATCATGACTCAAAAATTAGGTTGTGACAAATTGGTATCAGAGCAAGGCTTCTTCAATATTATTGTTACAGGAGAAAGTGTCTAATAGAGTCTTGCAGATCAAAATGTTGGCATAATAAGACATTCTTAGAAGTCCTTCACTTATTTCACTCATATCGTGCTAAGAGTCTAAGTTGATTTGTAGGAATTCTATAGACTTTACTCTTTTGGAAATGCCCAAGGCACATGCTTCAAAGATATGTAAGCAGGATCCTGAGACCTAGACTCATAATTTATCCCTAACTAGGGATCAGGGTGTACCCCTCCAGGATCATATTCCTGCACTTGAGCAAGAGACTCCTCCACCTCAGCCAGCGGTGGGCTAAGGACCAGCCCAGGATCCACCAAGATTTATCCCTTCCTCTTTGCTTAGGGATGCTTTAATTCAACTGTTGGGTATTGTTAATAGTTCACAGACTTTTGAAATAGGAGTGCATCTTACAGCTACAGCTTCTAAAATTAAGGTTCCTCCTATTCTGATTGTTATTCAACCGACAGTTGTTCAGTTAGTTTGACACAGCCTGCTATGTCTCCTAATATGAAAAAGATGTTGGTTAGGTCCTTGAGGTTGGCTCCACCTAGATTTGATGGTGCTCCTGGAAAGGATGCATTTGAGTTTCTGACTGCTTGTAGTGATAGGCTTCATGGGGTATGCCTTGTTGAGACTCATGGTTTTGGTATACCACATTTCAGTTGGACTTGTTTGCTAGATACTAGTAGAAGGGTTTTTAAGTTCTAGACCAGGTGGATCTTCTTCTCTCTCTTAGGCTCCATAATTTTCGAGAAGTTTATGCTGTATAATCACAGAGATTGTTTGAGAGATCAATTCTCTAGATTGGAGCAGGGTTCTATGACAGTTGCTGAGTATAAGGCTTATTTCTATAAGTTGGCCAGGCATGCGACTTCTATATTAGATACTGAGTGTAAGAGAGTTTACTACTTTGTAAGAGGATTGAGACTTTCTATTTGGATGGATACTCAGAGTTTGGTTGTTGTTGGTAGGACCTTTGCTGAGGTTGCTGATCATGCTAGAGTGATGGAGGACATGCAACGTGAGGGTCGTGATAAGAGGCCCAAGTATGAGGGTAGATTTAGTAGGAGCTATAGTAGTTCCTGATTTAGAGCTGGTATTTCTTATGTTGCACATCCTCTGCATCCAACTCTTTAGCCTCAGAGTCAGGTTAGTCGACCAGTGCAGGTAGATCTTCAGGTAACTAATAGGGATCAATTTATTTTTAGTGAGCTCCCTATTAGGGAGATGACTAGTCTGTGAGGCGTTCATCTGTAGGCCATGCTAGGCATGGTAGCTATGTCGGATCAGCTGGATTTGTGAGTTCTAGTTTGTCTAGTGAATCTTGTTTTTCTTGTGGACTTACTAGTTACTTCTCTAGAGAGTGCCCTAGTCGAGGGAAAATGGTTGTTTCAGCCTAAGGCAGTTCATCCCTCAAGTAGGGGTGGTCCGCAACATCATTGAGGTGGTTACCAGGGTACTTGAGATGGTACTCAGGCAGACAGGGTAGGTAGTCATTCAGGTGCCTAGACAGGTGGTAGGCGTGGTTAATTTTTTACAGTACCCATTGGGCCTGAGGCTGAGACTTCAATTGTAGTAGTCACAGGTGCAATTTTGGTATGCCGCAAGTTGGATCTTGCTTTATTTGATCCTGGATCTACTTATTCTTAAATATCTACTTTCATGCACCATGGTTGAAGTTGTCCACTGATTTATTATCAATGTCATTATGTGTATCTACTCCTATAAGTGATTCTTTAGTAGTGGATCAAGTATTTAGAGCATGTGTCGTGAAAGTTAGTGATGTTGATACTTATGCTGATCTTATTATTCTGGATATATTAGATTTTTATGTGATTTTTGGCATGGACTAGTTATCCCACTATCACGCGGTAATGAATTATTTGTCCAAGACTGTTACCTTAGCCATGCCTGGTGTACCCCCAAACGTGTGGCAGGGAATAATTAGCCACGAGCTGATAGGGATTATTTCTTATGTTTGTACTAGACGGCTTATGTTGAGGGGTTGTAAGTCTTATCTTGCCTATGTATGTGATACCCGTGTAGAGAGTTCGACGCTTGACTCTGTTTCTATTATGTGTGAGTTTATAGATATGTTTCCTAACGATCTTCCTGGTATCCCTCTTGACCGTGAGATTGAGTTTTCTATTAACCTTGATCCTTATACTTGACCTATTTTATGGAACCTTATTGTATGTCTCCTGCAGAGCTTAAGGAGTTAAACTCTCAGCTCGAGGATCTTCTTGGCAAAGGGTTCATTAGACTGAGTGTGTTCCATTGGAGAGCCCCTATTTTGTTTGTAAACAAGAAAGATGGTTCAATGCAAATGTGTATTGACTATAGACAGCTTAATAAGGTGACAGTGAAGAACCATTATCTTATGCCTCGCATAGATGATTTATTTGATTAGCTTCAGGGCGCAACTTTATTCTCTAAGATATATATTTGAGGTACGGTTATGATCAATTGAGGATTCGGGCTAAGGACATCCTGAAAATAGCCTTTAGGATCCGTTATAGTCACTATGATTTTTGGTGATGTCTTTTAGGTTGACTAATGCCCCATTTGCATTTATGGACTTAATGAACCCTGTGTTCATACCTTATCTAGACTCCTTTGTTATTGTGTTCATTGATGTTATCCTTGTGTATTCGAGGAGCAGTGAAGAGCATGCACAACATTTGAGGATTGTGCTCCAGGTTTTAATAGAGCATGTGCTTTTCCCCATGTTTTCCAAGTGTGATTTTTGGTTTGAGTCGATATCTTTTCTTAGACACGTGGTGTCCAAGGCGGGTATTATGGTAGACTAGGCTAAGATTTTAGTGATTCATGATTGGACTAGACCTACGTCTCCGACTGAGGTTCACAGTTTTATCGATTTGGTTGGTTATTATATGCACTTTGTTGAGAGCTTTGCTACCTTATCATCCCTTATGACTAGATTAACCTGGAAGGAAGTTCCCTTCTGATGGTCTGAGGAGTATGAGTTAAGCTTTGAAAAACTCAAATATTGTCTTTCTTTAGCCCCGGTATTAGCTCTTTCAGTTAAGGAAAAGGGATTTACTGTGTTTTGTGATACTTTTGGTATTGTTCTTGGTTATGTTTTGATGCAAGCGAGGTCATGTCATTGCCTATACTTCTAGTAGCTTAAGGTGTGTGAGCGCAACTGCCCCACTCATGATTTGGAGTTAGCGATGATAGGTTTCACGCTCAAGATTTTGAGGCATTACTTGTATGGTGTGCGTTGTGAGATTTTAACCGATCATCGTAGTCTTCAGCATCATATGACCTAGTGGGATCTTAATTCCTGCCAGCATCGGTAGATGGAGTTTCTAAAGGACTACGATATGTCTATCTTGTATTATCCAGGTAAGGCAAATATTATGGCGGATACCTTAAGTTGAAAGGTAGTAAGTATGGATAGTTTGTCTTTTATTTTGGTTTCTCAGAGGCCTTTGGCTTGGGATATCAAGTCCTTAGCCAATTTGATGGTTCGCCTCGATATTTTGGATCCTACAAGAATTTTGGCTTGATTGGAGGTGAGGTCCTCCCTGTTTGAGCAAATTTAGACCGTCAGTTTGAGGACAGTAAATTATCCCTTCTCTATGATCCAGTGGTGAGTGATGAGTCTCAGACACACTATGGATTCAAAGGGTATCTTAAGATTTCAGGGTCGTATTGTGTACCCTGAATTGATGACTTTATTCAGTCGATTCTACATGAGGATCATAGTTCTAGATATTCTATTCATCCTAGTACAGCCAAGATGTATAGAGATTTGAGGTAGTTATACTGGTGGGAAGGTATGAAGAAGCCTATGTTATCAGCAGGTTTAGGCTGAGCATCAGCGTCCAGGCAGATTGACTTAGAGATTGCCCATTCTCAAGTGGAAATGGGAAAGGATTACCATGGATTTAATTAGTGGCTTGCCTCTTACTTCTCGTGGTCACGATGGTATTTGGGTTATTAGGGATAGTTTGAGAAAGTCAGCTTATTTTATTCCTATTCAGATGACCTTCAGTGCTGAGAGATTATCCTAAATTTATGTTTGGGAGATAATTTATTTGCATGGGTTCCTTATGTCTATCATATCAGATCATGGTTCTGTGTTTGATTGGAGGTTTTGGAGAGTATTTCAAGAGGAATTGGGTACTCGAGTGGATTTGAGTATGGCCTTTAATCGGTAGACGGATGGTCAGTCTGAGCGGACTATTTAGGTGCTCAAAGATTTACTTTGCGCTTCTGTTATGGACTTTGGAGGTCAGTGGGATCAGCACTTAGCATTGACAAAGTTTGCCTACAACAATTGTTATTATTTGAGTATTAAGATGATGCCTTATAAGGCTTTATATGGTAGACGGTGTCGTTCTCCTATTAGATAGTTTAAGACTTTCGAGGTTAGACCATATGGTACTAATTTTCTTTAAGACTCGTTGGATAGGGACAGGGTGATTTAGGATAGGCTGAGAGCAACTCAGAGTAGGCAGAAGGCCTATGCCGATTGTAGACTCCGTGCTCTGAGATTCGGAGTTGGGGACCATGTGCTCTTTTTTGTTTCACCTATGAAAGGTGTGGTGATATTTCGGAGAAAGGGTAAGCTTAGCCCTCGCTATATTGGTCCTTTTGAGATTCTTTGAGTAGTTGGCGAGGTGGCCTATGAGTTGGCTTTACCTCCAAACGTCACCGCTGTTCATAGTATATTCCTAATCTTTCTCATGGGCTTAGGTGGGACGCGTTCCAATTGGCCAATCAGTCGACCTTTGTGGAGGAACCTATGCTTTTTTGGCTGGTAATGTGAGGTAACTGTGTACTATGGAGTTACGGTGGTCAAGGTTCAGTGGAGGCATCGCCCAGTAAGGAGGTTACTTGGGAGAACAAAAGTAAGATGCGGGCCCTGTATCCTAACTTGTTCGAGATTTTAGGTACTTGATTGTCCTTAACTTTCTGGGACAAAAGTTCCTTATTTATGGATGTTGTAATGACCCTTCCGGTTATTTTTTGCGTTCTTGCTTATTTTTGCAGATAGAACTTCTCTATAGCTACCCAAGTCATTAGTGACTTGCCAAAACTGATAGAGTGGTTACCTGGCGGTTCATTTGGTTCCTTGAACCACTTTTTTAATTTAAAGTCTTTGTTGTTCCTAATTAACCACTAAGAGAAAACCATGGTCAAACAGCCTGGTATGCAAAATTTGACTTTTCCAACGCATCCAAAACGTTAAAAACTATGAGGTTACATATCTTGTTTTTTGAAATGGACCCCGTATGCATCTTGAGGCATTGAAATAATCTCGAAATCAAGTTCCAAGATTCAACCATGCCTTGTCTTGACCGAGATGTCGCAACCGTGGTGCCGTGACCACATCTAGTCGGATGGCATGATCGCGAGACCTGAGGACTAGGAAAATCGATTTGAAGGTTGTTTTCTCCCAAATTTTGGTCGTTATGTACCTCCCTCTTAACCTACAAACCCTAATGGAGAGTGAAATCTTCTAAGTAAGTCTTGTGGGTTGAATTGGAGCTTAACAACTTTTGAAATTGAATCTTGCGACAATCTAAGGTAACATCTCTTCTAGTTTGGGATTGATTTCATGATTTCTTGACTTAAAACCCCTAAATCATTGAGGCTCAAGTGTAGCCCCAAATTGGATTGATTGACTTTAATTTCTTGAGGGTTATAACTCCCTAAAGGTAGTTAAACAATGGGTTAGTCTTGGAAACTCACTTCCAAAGGCAAAACCCACTTAGGGGTTAGGTGTCTTTTTGAACCCATAGCATAATGGTACCATAATGGGTATTTTCATTCTTATTGTAATGCTTAGAATGTATTATTGATAGCTCTTCTCATAGAAAAAGAGGCTTCACCAAAAATAAAGGAAAAACTTGTTGGCTTGTGAGTTGCTTGGACTCAAGGTAAGTTAGGCTTAATTGTAGCTAGATTGAGCTTGATTATAGTAAAATTGTTGATATCTTTTGAGATTGGGTGGGGTTTAGATGATAAATGGTTGAATGGTGGTAATTGGGATTAGTTGGTTCTTATAGGTTATTGAACTTGCAAGGTGTGAAGCTTGACCCTTATCCTAGAACCTTGAAAAGTCTACTTGTATTCTCACTAATAGTATGATAATAATCTAGTTACTCTAATAGATGAGAATAAAGTTGCTCCCTAACATTAGGAGTATGTTGACCTTGCTAGTGCTTAGTTAGGAAATGACCTTGGTGTTGGGTTGACTTAGGAGGAATACTTAAAGAAGATTTCCCCGATATGCTTAGTAAGGATTGATAAGCCCTTATGATATGATTTAGATAACTTAGCCTAATCCGAGTAGATTTTAGACTTGTGATGGTGGACTTTGGCATTCTTGGAATTTAGGAGTGGGACTTGACCCACCTTAATATTGAACTATGAAATCCCTTAGAGACCTAGATACTAGATGAATGTCTAAATTACATTGTTGAGATTATTAATGGTTAAACCTCATGTGTTGGGTTATACATGTGGATAATGGTTGGTTAATATGCATACTTGATGGATTATCTAGTGGTCAAAATATGGATAGCCTTGGGAAAGTGATGATTAAATACATCATATGGATACTCATGCTCATGTTATGTGGTAATGCTTAATAGCAAAGTAGGATGATACATGTTCTCTTACATCCTAATTACTCTATTATTATGAGTTTATATTTGCTTACTGATTTGGCTATTTACGTGTATGCATGTTGTTGCCTTGAGAAATATGAAATGGCATAATGATGCCCGGTGAATCCGAAAGGTATTTTGATGTGATGATAATACCCAGTGAATTCGGAAGAGGTAATGATGTATGATGCTACCCAGTGAATTCGGAGGATATGTTGATGTTATAATATTGCCCGATGATCCGGAGGTTATGTTTATGTAATATTGATATCTGGTAAACCCAAAAGAGGTGATGATGTTATAATGATACCTGGTGAATCCAGAGGAAATATTGATGTCATGTTGATACCCGATGAATATGGAGGATATGTTAATGTTATGATTGATACTTGATGAATCTAGAGGATATATTAATGTTATGTTGATACCCTGTGAATCTGGAAGAGGTAAAGATATTATGTTGATGTGTGGGGCTAATTTACATAAATTCATTGATACTTGTAAGGTCTGGTCGTGTGGGACCAAACCGCTTATGTACGTGGGACATAATGTATCCTTTGATAAATAGTTATTCATTCCTTGTCCTTATTTACTAAATAAGAGGTGTGACCCTTGTTGACCCTAATTGGTAACTACAAGTAACTTATGCCTATTAATGGGTTAAGGCTAATTGGTATATGAAACCTTGTGTAGAAGAAAAGTCTTACCTAGCAAATCTTATCGGCTTGGAATAATGGTTATGTTATGGAATTTTTACCTAGTTAACTGGCGTATACGATAACTAGTTATTTCTAAAAAATGACTACGACTTGAATACCAGAAGTCTAGTGAACTAGTTGGTGGACCTTACTTGCTTAAAATATGGGAACTAGTCCTTAAGTTTATAACATGCCTAATGATAATAGGCTTAGTACTGCATGATGAATAACTAGGTTGAGTTCTAATATGTAATATTGTGGTGGCTTAGTTGATGACTTCTTTAATGAGAGTGCTAACTAGAAAATGGCCTTATGACTGGCGAATAATTGATAGTAGTTGTAACTTGTACATTTTCTCTATTTAATATCTAGTAACTATAAGACTTGTAACATAGTGGCTTATGGAAATAGAGGTTAACTAGTTTAGACCTCACATGGAGTTAAGTGGTAAATTTGAGGATAAGTAATTATTTAATTATGCTATAACAATATTGGCTTTTTGTGATTAAATTATGGTATGGATAATGATTGTGGACCTTGGTATAAACCATGGTGGGGTTGTTCTACCCACAGCTCTGATTAATGGTTTAGTAGTTGTACTTTGACGTATTATTGGTTGAACTTTTGGAGTACTCTCCTGTGGTATGGGACATCATGATGAGTTTTTGTATTGTATTTCTGGGTGTACTCTCCAGTGGTATGGAATGTCGTGATGAGTACTTTATTGTGTTCTTTTTTGTGTACTTCCTGGTGATATAGGATGTCGTGGTAAGTTCTTGTACTTTTCTAAAGATGGTTGGTGAAGATTATGTTAGACAAATGCTTGTTATTGTACATGTGACTTTACATTTCCAAAATGATACTTAGTTGGTATGGCGATTATGGAGTATAATGATATAGTATGTTGTGTTATTGCTTTAGTAGTATAGATATTGTTACGGTGATATTGGAGGAGATTCAGGCCTATACCTTGTATTTAAGTTATTTCTTACTTTATATCGTCCTCATATTACAATTTAGCGTAGTCAACCAATGATGCCTACTGAGTACCCATGTTTTGGTACTCATACTATACTTTTGTACCTTTTTGGTGCAGACCCAGGTTCTAGTTGTCATTGTTGAGCTAGTTCGTGCCGTATTGACTATTTGGAAACAAAATGAACTCTTGGAGTTTGAGTTTCCCCTTTTTCCTTCTATCTTTAGTTGTCTTTTACATTTGAGATAAATGTATGAGACTATCTAAGACAGTTTACACTTTGAGATTTTAAATTCCTGTTGTCAAGTTTAGAAGCTCTTGTATTAATACTATCAGGTCATGGGATTTGTTTTTGAATATCAGTTGTCTTTAGTTATGAATCGTTGTTGTCTATATATTGTATCCTTATATAGGGTCCATGTTAGATGTTTTTACCAAGGTAACCCATTGCATTAGCTTCGAGTTACATTTCGGCTTACCTACCGGTGGGATATGGTAAGTGCAATCATGACTCAAGAATCGGGCCGTGACAAATTGGTATCTGATCCAGGTTTCACCGATATTATTGGTACAAGAGCTAGTGTCTAAAAGAGTTCTACGATCAAAATATTGACATTTGTTTCCTATCCTGGGGAAGCTATAAGACATTCTTAGGAGTCCTTCACTTATTTCACTCATATCACGCTAAGAGTCTGAGTTGATTTGTAAGATATTCTGTTGGCTTTACTTTTTCATAGATGCCTAGGATATGTACTTCAATGATACGTGAGCAGGGTCTCGAGACCCAGACTCGTTATTTATCTCTAGTTAGGGATCAGGGTGTACCTCCCCAGGATCATAATACTGCACCCAAGCTAGAGACTCCTCAGCCAGCGGTGGGTTAGGGACCATCCCAGGCTCAACTAGGATTCATCCTCTCTTCATTGCTTAGAGATACTTTAGTTCAGCTGTTAAGTATTGTTGATTATCGTAGTCTTCTGGAGCAGGAGTGTAGCCTGCAGCTCTAGCTTCTGGAGTTTGAGGTTCCTATTATTCCAACTGTTGTTCAGCTAACAGTTTTTCAACCAGTTGTGACCCGGCTTTCTATGTCTCCTGAGGAGTAAAAGACGCTGGGTAGGTTCTTGAGGTTAGATCTATCTAGATTTGCTAGTGCTCCTAGAAAGGATGCATTTTAGTTTCTGACTGCTTGTGAGGATAGGCTTCATGGGTTAGGCCTTGTTGAGACTCGTGGTGTGCACTACAGCACATTTCAGTTGGACTTTTCTGCTAGACATTGTGGAAAGGTTTTATGAATCCTAGACCAGTTGGATCTTTCCCTCTCTCTTGGGCTCAGTTCTCTGAGATGTTCTTGGAGAAGTTTATGCCGTGTATCCTCATAGATAATTTGAGAGATCAGTTCTATAGGTTAGAATAGGGTTCTATGATAGTTGCTGAGTATGACGTTTATTTCCATGAGTTGGCCAGGTATACGACTTCTATATTGGATACTGAGTATGAGTCAGTTCACTGCTTTATGAGAGGATTGAGACTTCCTATTTGGATGGATACTCAGAGTTTGGTTTCTACTGGTAGGACCTTTGTTGAGGTTGTTGATCATGCTAAAGTGATGGAGGATATGTAGCATGAGGGCCGTGAGTATCAGGGTATATTTGGTGGGAACAATAGTAGTTCCCTATTCAGAGGTAGTATTCCTTATACTGGACATCCTTCATGTCTATCTTTTCATCTGTAGGGTCAGATTAGTCACCGGTGCAAGCAGCTTTTCAGGCAGCTGACGGGGATCAATTTATTTCTAGCAGGCACCCTAGTAGGGGCGGTGATCAGTCTGTGAGGGGTTTATCTATTGGCCATGCTAGGCATGGTAGCTATGCTGGATCAGCTAGATTTGTAAGTTTTGATTCATCTCTTGAGTCTTGTTTTACTTGTGGACTTCCTAGTCATTTCTCTAGAGAGTGCCCTAGTTGAGGGGTGATGGTTGTTTCATCCAAGGGAGCCACTCCAATTAGGGCAGTTCATCCCTCAGGTAGAGGTGGTACGCAAGGTCGTAGAGATGGTCACCAGGGTACTCAAGGTGGTACTCAGGCAGTCAGGGCAGGTGGTTGTTTAGGTGCCCAACCAAGTGGCGACTGTGGTCAGTTGTATGCAGTACCTGCTAGGACCAAGGCTGAGACTTCGGATGCAGTAGTCACAGGTGTAATTTTAGTATGCCGTAGGTCGGCTATTACTTTATTTGATCCTGGATACACTTATTCTTATATATCTGCTTATTATTCCCCACGATTAGAGTTGTCCAATGATTTATTATCTATGACATTATGTGTATCTACTCCTGTAAGTGATTCTTTAGTAGTGGATCAGGTATTAACATCATGTGTCATGATAGTTATTGATGTTGATACTATGTTGATCTTATTATTATGGATATGTAGGATTTCGATGTGATTCTAGGCATAGACTGGTTATCCTACTATCATGCAGTCATAGATTGTTTTGACAATACCATTACTTTATCCAAGCCCGGTGTTCCCCCAGTCGTGTGGTAGGGAGCGATTAGCCATGAGTCGACATGGATTATTTCTTATGTTTGTGCTAGATGACTTATGTCGAGGGGTTACGAGTGTTATCTTTCCTATTTATGTGATACCTGCGTAGAAAGTTTGACACTTGACTCTTTTCATATTGTGTGTGAGTTTCCAGATGTGTTTCTTGATGATCTACCTGGTATCCCTCCTGATTGTGAGATTGAGTTTGCTATTGACCTTGAACATGGTACTTGACCTATTTCTATGGCACCTTATCATATGGCTCCTGCAGAGCTTAATGAGCTGAACTCTTAGCTCTAGGATCTTCTAGGCAAGGGTTTTATTAGACCGAGTATGTCCCCATGGGGAGCCCTTATTTTTTTATAAATAGGAAAGATAGTTCGATGCGGATGTGTATTGACTATAGACAGCTTAATAAGGTGATGGTGAAGAACCGTTATCCTATGCCTCGTATTGATGATTTGATTGATCAGCTTCAGGGTGCAGCTATATTCTTTAAGATAGATTTGAGGTCCGATTATCATCAGTTGAGGATTCAGGCTGAGGACATCCTGAAAATAGACTTTAGGACCCGTTATAGTTACTATGAGTTTTTGGTGATGTCTTTTGGGATGAATAATGTCCCAGTCATATTTATGGACTTGATGAACCGTGTGTTCAGACCTTATCTAAACTCTTTTGTTATTGTGTTAATTGATGATATCCTTGTGTATTCGAGAAGTAGTGAGGAGCATGCGCAATATTTTAGGATTGTGCTCCAGTTTTTCAGAGAGCATGTGCTTTTCACCAAGTTCTCCAGTGCGATTTATGTCTTCATTCAGTAGCTTTTCTCGAACACGTGGTGTCAAAGGTGGGTATTATAGTTGACCCGACTAAGATTTCAATGATTCGTGATTAGACTAGACCTATATCTCCGACTGAGGTTCACAGTTTTATCGGGTTGGCTGGTTATTATAGGCACTTTGTTGAGAGCTTTGCTACCTTATCAGCCTCTATGACTAGATTGATACGGAAGGAAGTTCCCTTTTGATGGTCTGAGGAGTTTGAGTTGAGCTATTAAAATCTCAAAGATTGTCTCACTTCAGCCCCGGTATTAGCTCTTCCAGTTGAGGGCGATAGATTTACTGTGTTTTGTTATGCTTCTGGTAGTGATCTTGGTTGTGTTTTGATGCAGCAGGGTCGTCTCATTGCCTATGCTTCTAGACAGCTTAAGGTGCATGAGTGCAACTACTTCGCTCATGATTTGGAGTTAGCGGCGGCAGGTTTCACGCTTAAAATTTTGAGGCATTACTTGTATAGTATGCGTTGTGAGATTTTCACCAATCATCATAGTCTTCAGCATCTTATGACCCAGTGGGATCTTAATGCCCGCCAACATACGTGGATGGAGTTTCTAAAGGACTATGATATGTCTATCTTGTATCATCCAGGTAAGGCGAATATTATGGTAGATAACTTAAGTCGAAAGGCATTGAGTATGGGTAGTTTGGCTTGTATTTTAGTTTCTCAGAGGCCCTTGTCATAGGAAATCTAGTCCTTAGACAATTTGATGCTTTGCCTTAATTTTTCGGATCCTGCAAGGATTTTGGCTTATGTTGAGGTGAGGTCCTCCTTGTTTGAGCAAATTCGGACTGTTAATTTGAGGACAGTAAGTTGTGCCTTCTTTGTGATCAAGTGGTGAGTGGTGAGTCTGGGAGACACACCACAGATTTGGAGGGTATCCTGAGATTTCAGGGTCATATTAGTGTACACCGACTTGATGACTTGATTCAGTCGATTCTGCATGAGGCCCATAGTTTTAGATATTCTATTCATCCCAGTACAGCCAAGATGAATAGAGATTTGAGGCAGTTGTACTGGTGGGAAGGTATGAAGAAGGATGTGGCAGACTTTGTAGCTCATTGCCTATATTGTCAGTAGGTTTAGGCCGAGCATCAACGTCCAGGTGGATTGACTTAGAGATTGCCCATTCTCGAGTGGAAATGGGAAAGGATTACGATGGATTTCATTAGTGGATTTCCTCGTACTTTCTGTGGTCACGATTGTATTTGGGTTATTGTGGATTGTTTGACTAAGTCAACTCATTCTATTCCTATTCAGATGACCTACAGTTCTGAGAGTTAGCCCAGATTTATGTTCCGGAGATAATTCATCTGCATAGAGTCCCTATGTCTATCACATCATATCGTTGTTCTGTGTTTACTTTGAGGTTTTAAAGGGCATTTTAGGAGGAGTTGGGTACTCGAGTGGATTGATTTAAGTACAGCCTTTCATCAGCAGATAAATGGTCAGTCTGAGTGGATAGCTTCGAGTTTGCTTTATGGACTTTAGAGGTCAGTGGGATCAACACTTAGCATTGACAGAGTTCGACTACAACAACAGTTATTATTCCAGTATTGAGATGGCGCCTTATGAGGATTTATATGGTAGGCTGTGTCATTCCCCTATTGGATGGTTTGAGACTTTCGAGGTTAGACCCTGCAGTACAGATTTACTTCAGAACTCATTGGATAGGTTTAAGGTGATTCAGGATAGGCTGAGAGCAGCCACAAGTAGGCAGAAGACCTATTCCAATCATAGACTTCGTGCCTTGAGATTCGGAGTTAGTGACAGTATGTTCCTTCATGTTTCACCTATGAGAGGTGTGGTGAGATTTTGGAGGAAGGGTAAGCTTAGCCCTCACTATATTGGTCCTTTTGAGTTCTTCGAGTAGTTGGCGAGGTGGACTATGAGTTGACTTTACCTCCAGACTTTGTCATTGTTCATCCAGTTTTCCACGTATCTATATTCCAGAAGTATATTCCCTATCCTTCTCATGTCTTAGGTGGGACTCGATCTAGTTGGACCATCAGTTGACCTTTGTGGAGGAGCCTGTGCTTGTTTTGGCTGGTGATGTGAGGCGACTAACTACTAGGGAGATTCTAGCGGTTAAGGTTTACTGGAGGCATCGCCTAGAAGTGAGTCTACTTGGGAGGTCGAGAGTGAGATACGGGCCCAGTATCCTTACTTGTTTGAGACTTTCGGTACTTGCTTGTCTTTCACTTTTAGGGACAAAAGTTCCTTAGTAGTGGATAATGTAATGACCCTTCAGGTCAATTTTTGTGTTTTTGCTTATATTTTCCAATAGAGCTTCTCCATAGCCACCCCAAGTCATTAGTTACTTGGCGGAACTGATTGATCGGCTACCTGGTGGTTCGTTTGGTTCCTTGAACCACTTTCCCAATTTGAAGTCTTAGTTGGTCCTAATTGACCACTAAGCAAAAGCCTTGTTAAAACAGCCTCATATGAATAATCCGACTTTTCCAACGCACCCGAAATATCGAAAACTATGGGGTTACATATCTTGTTTGTTTGAAACGAACCCCAGATGCATCTTAAGGCATTGGCTAAAGCTCTGAACAAAGTTCTAAGCTTCAACTATACCTTGTTTTGACCGAGATACAGTGACCATAATGGCTAAGGTGCAACCGCAGTTTTGCAACCGCGGGTAGGCGAGTGGCGCGAGTGCTAGACCTAGGCTATGCAAACCTATTTAAAGGTCATTTTCTTTGAAATTTTGGCCATTTTATGCCTTCCTCTTAACCTACAAACCCTAATTGAGTGTGAAATTTTCTAAATAATCTTGTGGGTTGAATTGGATCTTAAACAACTTGTGAAATTGAATCTTTCTACAAACTAAGGTAAAATCTCTTCTAGTTTGGTATTGATTTTATGATTTCTTGACTCAAAACCCCTAAATCATTGAGGCTCAGGTGTAGCCCCAAATATGAATGATTGACTCCAATTTATTGAGGGTCATAACTTTCTAAAGGTAATTTAACAATGGGTTAGTCTTGGAAACTCATTTCCAAAGGTGAAACCCGCTTGGGGGTTTGGTGTCCTTTTGAACCCATGCCATAATGGTGCCATAATGGGCATTGCCATTTTTTTTGTAATGCTTAGATTGTATTGTTGATAACTTTTCTCGTGGAAAAGAAGGCTTCAACAAAAGGAAAGGAAATATTTGTTGGCTCGTGAGTTGCTTGGACTCAAGGTAGGCTAGGCTTACTTGTAGTTAGATTGAGCTTAATTGTAATATAATTGTCGATATCTTGTGAGATTGGGAGGGATTTAGATGATAAATAGTGAATGGTGATAATTGGGATTAGTTGGTTCTTATAGGTTATTGAACCTACAAGGTATGATGCTTGACCCTTATCCTAGAACCTTGGATAGTCTTCTTGTAGTCTCAAGAATAGTATGACAATACTCTAGTTGCTTTAATAGATAAGAATGAAGTTGCTCCCTAATCTAAGGAGTATGTTGATCTTGCTAGTGCTTAGTTAGGAAATGACCTTGGTGTCGGATTGACTTAGGAGGAATACTTGAAGAAGAATTCCCGGATAGGCTTAGTAAGGATTGATAAGCCCTTATGATATTATTTAGATAACTTAGCCTAATCTAGGTAGATGTTAGACTTGTGATGGTGGACTTTGACATTCTTGGAATTTAGGAGTGGGACTTGACCCACCTTAAGCTTGAACTATGAAATCCCTCAAAGACCTAGATACTAGATGAATGTTTAAATTACATTGTTGAGATTATTAATGGTTAACTCTCGGTTGTTGGGTTATACATGTGGATAATGGTTGGTTAATATATATACTTGATGGATTATCTAGTGGTCATGCTATGGATAGCCTTGGGAAAGTGATGATTATATATATCATATGGACACTCATACTCATGTTTTGTGGTAATGCTTAATAGCAAAGTAGGATGATACATATTCTCTTACATCCTTATTACATCCATATTCTCTTATATAGGATTCATGTTGGACATTCTTACCTCGGTAATCCATTACATTATTTTTGGGTTACAGTATCGGCTTACTTACCGGTGGAATGTGGTAGGTGCTATCATGACTCAAAAATCAGGTCATGGTAGCCTGCTTCTGATTTAATAGTGCTTGGGTCAATATATAAAGGAGGTGTTAATCTCTACAAAATCTCTATAGGAACAACCCAAGATTCTTCAGGAGGCACCGGAATAATATTCTCACTAAATACCATTATATATCTTTCCATCAAATAATATGGAGACGAGTACTCATAAATTTATATTGTGCACCATAATAGGCTCGAAGCATTGCCATAGCATGTGGACAGAGTATTTTATCCAAGTCAAAAACTCTACATGTACAAGAATTTTTTAGAATATCGATCATGGCAACATCACCATGACTGTCGATACTGAACTTGCTTTTTGCTATTTGATGAGCAAATATTCTATTCCTCAAGCTGATGTTCGTTGATATTTGGTTTTCCGCTTCTAGAACAAATTGGTTTATTGTGTTCGAACTACATACGCCTTTTGTGATTTGGCATACTTCTTGTTTATTTCATCAAATAGCACCATAATGGAAAATTCTCTTTCAATGCCAAACAATGAATTCACTGATTCAACTATGTTTGACGTTATAATATTATACCTATACAAAAAAATCACTTAGTACTACATCATACACTATTACAAACTTTTAGCTCAAACAAGACATTAGATTTATAACAATGTACCTATTTACCAGACAAAACGCCCAGCTCCATCTCTTGAAACTAACACGTTCGAGATGTTGTGCTGCTTTGGGTGACATATCCCTTATTTGATTAAAATGGTCAAAAAGCTCAGCTATCACATATGCTTTAGCTACTCTATAAAAAAGAGACACGACCTTTTTGTTGTGAATGTTGTTTCAAATATTTTCTCCAAGATGCCTCATGTAACAACCAAAGTGAACTGAAGTGTAGAAAATTGAACCCGTCTTTTGAATACTCGGATGCCTATCCGAAATAATACACAACTCTTCCGTATCTTTGACACAGCTACGGATTTGTTCAAAAAGATATCCTTATGAGGCATCATATTCCTTGTCCACTACACAAAAAGTGACAGGAAAGATGTGACTCTTTGCATCATGTGCCACCATCGATAGCAAAACTTCTCCATACTTGCTCCTCAATAAAGTCCCGTCGATGGCTATGACTTTTCTCAACTGTTGAAAACTAAGAATTCAAGCACTGTAGGATACAAAAAAGTACTTGAACCTTTCATTTTCATCAACATGCAATGCCGTCTTACTTTCGGAATTTGTGGACTCAATCATGTAACGGTAGGCATCGAGGACTGCAAATGCGTGCTTGTGTGTCCCCTTAACCAAGTCCTTATCAATCCCTATATATATATATATATATATCTTCTAATAACTGACTATAACACCTAATTCTATAAGGAATTGATTGGTCATATCACTTGTAGAAGGGTCTTTGCCATTAGGGAATATTTTGAAAATATTTGCCAAGGACCTTTATCGTGGCGTGAGGATTATAGCTCGTAATATGCTCTGAACCACATGTGTGATACTTTTTATAAACATTAATGATGAATCTGTTAGAATTTAAGTATTTTACATCCCTCAACCACTACTTGCACTTCGGATTAACACATCTAAAAGAAAAGAATTTGCTCAAATTAATCACCTTAGTTAGTCTGAAATCCTTTTTTCAAGCAAACAATATACAAAGAAGTAGATAGTTTTATCTTATTCTTGAATGACATGACCTTGTAAAAACAAGTCTCGTCATTTTGACGATTGCTCGACTGTGTTGATTGGGAAGAACTTTCCACCGTATTTCTAGCAACAACAGGCGCAAATATTTGATAATCATCTGGAATATTCATGGCCAAATCATCGAATTTATCATCAAACATGTCTTGTTGTTCTTCTTCTACATTCTGGTTCTTATTCTCTCCCAGTTTTTCAACCACGTACATCCTTAACATTGGCCTAGCTGAATCACTCAAATAAGAACGCAACCAAACATAATCGATTATCTTGAAAGGTAGTACCCTATGTTTCCAAAAGAGTTGTGCATGTAACTGATGGTGATTTCTTCCGGTTGACAATTCAGTCCACAATAACTGATGATTAAGTTCATAAAATCATCATACAACATATCACTTTGGACTGTCATAGCTATCATCTATAGCATCTCACCCTCCTTGCAACGCCAAACATATCGATTGTTCTTCTCGATCCATTCACCATGACAATCCACCCCTATTGCTATTGATTTTTCCATTGGTAGTACCTAAATAAAGACATTTGTTAAAAGAAGTTAATAATAACATGATAATAAAATTAATAGCGATTGTATAGTACTATAACATGAACCCCAACAGATGAGTAATTTGTTGCAATAGGTGAATAATATGTTGCAATAGGTGAATGATTTGTTGCAATAGATGACTCAACTGTTGGGATTCATGTTACGATACTATAGAACCGGAAGCTGATTCCAACATATGAGTTATCTATTGGAATAGGTGACTCATCTGTTGTAACAAATTATCCATCTATTGCAATAGATGACTCAGCTGTTGAGTAGCTGTTATAGTACCAGAGAATATTTGAAGTTGATTCTAACAGATGATTGACCTGTTGCAACATATCACTAACATGTTGCCACAGATGGCACAACTGTTGCAATACTACTAGAAATTAGTATTTTTTTCAACGGCTAATGTAGTCGGAAAATAAGGTATTTCCAATAACTTTTCAACTGTTTATGGTAGTCGGAATATTGCTTTCGGAAAAATATTTTCGACTACAATAGTCGCAGATTGTAAATTAGAAAATGAACAAATAAAAAATAAGATTCTGATTAGTGTAGTCGAAAGATAAGAAAAATAATTAAAAATAATTATTCAATAATTATAAATGTTCTGACGAATGTAGTCGGTAAATTAATAAATAATTATTTAATAATTATAATTATTCCGACTACTGTATTCTAAATGTTAATAAATAATTATTTAATAATTATAATTATTCTGACCACTATAGTCAAAATTTTAATAAATAATGATTTAATAGTTATAATTATTCCAACTACTTTAGTCAGAATTTTAATAAATAAATATTTAATAATAAAATCTTTTCGATTACTATGGTCGAAAACTAATAAAATAATTATTTAATAAAATAATTATTCCGACTACTGTGGTCGGTATACTCAATTGTTCAATTTCATTTCCAATAGGTGTCGTCAGAAATCTTAATTTTCTTTTTTCAGAGAAATATTTACTTTTCCAACTATTGTAGTCAGAAATTTATTTTATTTTGCCAGTTATGCTAATCGGTCATTAGCTTACACTGCCCTCATATTACAAACAACATACCTAATGCATTTTTCACAGTAAGGTCAAACACAACAAAAATCAAAAAATTCAACCACTTTGAAACATCCAAAACAAACTTCGAGTAAATAGTTTAAACATCCCAAGAGAACTTTAAGTCTAAATAATGTCACAATCCAAAATCAACATTGAGTCAAATAACTTAAACATCTCAAGAGAACTTTAAGTCTAAAGGTCACAACCAAAAATAAGAACAACTACAATCTAATCACCATCAAGTCCACTCTCATCCTCATCATCAAATACTTGAGGCATGTGCTTCTTGGCCAACTCCTCAAATTTAGCAAACTTGGCAAACTTAACATCATTAGCTGTACACTATTACGTCAACTCTACAATTTGCTTTCTCATCGCTTCTATCTCTTCCATAGTTTACAATGTAGAAGAGGAATTGGGAAACAACGAAGGACTACTCAAGGATTAGAGAAACCCACACCCATAGGTTCTATCTTTATTTGGACCACCTACAACCGTTTTCCACATGTTAGTCATATCTGTAGGTGATGGTTGGATCATGCTACCATCCTATGAAGCAGGTTGGGTTTGATGTCAATCTTCTATGCTTTTCTGAAATCCTTCCTGGAAGAAAAATTATTGTCAGTATGTAAACAAGCTAAGTTGAGTAACAACAACAAACCCAGTATATTCCCACCTAGTGGGGTCTGGGGGAGGTAAGATGTACACAGTCCATACCTCTACCTCTAAAGAAGTAGAAAGGTTGTTTCCGATAGACCCCCGGCTCAAGGCACGAGATACCACACAAACACATAGTCAAGCATAGCACAAGATTATATAACATAAATACGGCACCCATAAGTAATATAAAACAGAGAAAAGCACACAGATTCGTAATAAAACAAGGAACACGGAATCATAACGGGCATAAAACCCCCACCAAGTACTTCCCTACACTAGCGACTCAAACTGGCCCTAGTCCTCTGCCCTAATTCGCGTCCTCCAGACCTTCCTATCTAGGGTCATGTCCTCGGTGAGCTGTAACTGCTCCATGTCCCGCCTAATCACCTCACCCCAGTACTTCTTCGGCCTACCCCTACCCCGCCTAAAACCATCCAACGCTAGCCTCTCACACCTACGGACCGGGGCATCCATGCCCCTCCTCTTCACATATCCGAACCATCTCAATCGGGCTTCCCGCATCTTGCACTCCACTGGAGTCACACCAACCTTCTCCCGAATAGTCTCATTCCGAACTCTATCCCCTCTAGTCAGCCCACACATCCAGCGCAACATCCGTATTTCTGCCACCTTTTTTTTTTAGATGTGGGAGTTCTTGACTGGCCAACACTCTGCTCCATACAACATGGCCGGACGGACTACCGCCCTGTAGAATTTGCCTTTAAGCTTGGGCGGCACCTTCTTATCACACAGCACCCCCGACGCGAGCTTCCACTTCATCCATCCCGCCCCAATACGGTGCGAGACATCCTCGTCAATCTCACCGTTATCCTGGATCACGGACCCGAGATACTTGAAACTATCCCTCTTACAAACCTCCTGTGATTCCAGCTTCACTACTACCTCATCCTCCCGCCTCACGTCATTAAACTTACATTCCACATACTCTGTATTGCTTCTGCTCACCCTGAACCCTTTAGACTCAAGAGTTTGCCTCCACACCTCTAATTTGTCATTCACACCCCCTCGATTCTCATCTATCAGAACTACATCATCTGCAAAAAGCATACACCACAGCACCTCCCCTTGAATACGCCGCGTCAACACATCCATCACCAACGCAAACAAAAAGGGACTAAGAGTAGATCCCTGATGCAATCCTGTCAGGACAGTGAAATGTTCTGAGTCTCCTCCCGCCGTCCTCACCTGAGTTTTCGCTCCATCATACATATCCTTAATTGCTCTGATATATGCCAGCGGTACTCCACTCACCTCCAAGCATCTCCAAAGCACCTCCCTGGAGACTTTGTCGTAACCCTTCTCCAGGTCGATAAACACCATGTGCAGGTCCTTCTTCCTTTCCCTATACTGTTTCACCAACCTCCGTACCAGGTGAATTGCCTCCGTCGTCGAGCGGCCAGGCATAAATCCAAACTGGTTCTCCGAAATAGACACTATCCGTCTCAGCCTCACCTCGACCACTCTCTCCCAGATCTTCATAGAGTGACTCAATAACTTAATCCCCCTATAGTTATTGCAACTCTGTATGTCGCCCTTATTCTTATAGAGAGGTATCATGGTACTCCACCTCCAAGCCTCGGGCATCTTTACCGTCTTGAAGATTTCATTAAACAATCCAGTCAACCACCTTATACCAGCCTCTCCAACGAACTTCCAAAACTCCACTGGTATCTCATCCGGCCCCGTCGCCCTACCCCTTCGCATCCTGCGAACAGCCTGTCTAAGCCACATGAAATGAATACCTAAGCATAAACATGAATTATAAATTTTTCAAGTCAACGGGGTGATTTGTTGACCTTTATTATATGCTTATATATCTAACACAAAAGAGTCAGCTAGATAAGTCAAATAACCATGTTGAAAGACCATCACCTAAATGTTCCAAGGCCAAGGTAAATTAATCCTCAAGCAAATGTACAGGTCAAGTTTATTAGTAGTAACACTCCCTGGAGATCAATAGCTTTATTTTTGAACCAAGAAATAAAAAGATTATACAGCAACATAGAATCTCTAGCAAAGATATTAATATGTCAATTAATATTACCAGTCTTCGTCGGTGGGTAGCGAAACTCATCGAACCTCTGGTGTGCAATGAGCCACCTGTTTCAGAGGCTCTATTTGTCTTTTCCTTTTCGCTCCTTGCCTTATATTTAGGAGTATCCCATTTTTCAAGAACTTGACCCATACATCATTTGTCAACCAACCAGGATTTTTCAAGTTCTTTCGGGCCTCATACAAGTGCTCTTTGATCTGTTGAACTGCTTTCTACTTCAAAATGACTTGTATTTAGTTTTCATGACAAGACTTCCATGCACACTATGTCTGCAAAATAGTTTAATATAAAGTCATAAAATGAGTTGATGGATACAAAGGTAAATTAATCATTGATTGCATAATGAAATGGTAAATTCTTTGAATTTGTTTATATCGTAAACTGTTTCCACATAAGAATTCTGATGCCGAGTCGAATCTCATTCCAACTACCCCACGGCTCTGTGAAAAATGGTTTAATTGCTTTTATAACCATGTGCCCGACGCTATATGCTAGAATGAAGATGCAATAAAATTATATTAAATCATCTTAGCTTTCGAAAATTTTAAAAATTAAGGAAAAACATAAAGGAACTTACCCATTACCATCAAGGACGATAAGCCTCCTGTGGCTATCATATTCTAATACCTCTTTAAATTTCAGATTTTGGGAAGCAGCTGTTGTAGCATTAGATGTTGTAGCACTATCAATGGATGGCAATGTTGATGTGCTAGGACCTGCAATTCTCAATCCATAAAGGCTAGTTGTGTATGATGTCGAAGGTACAGATGAAGAGCTACCATGCAGACTATTATGGGAAGAAGAGGTGTGGAACTGGTCAGACGGTGGGGGTATGAAAAAAGTATTTGGTAGTGAAATAGTTGACCTTGGAGGAGGAGGAAGATTTCTAGTAGCTGGTTGAAGAGTTGTGGTAACTAGTGGTGGTGGTGGTATTGTATATTGACCTTCAGGAAGATTATCATGTCCTTTCTTACCTTTCTTACGCCATCCATTATTACCATAACCTTTTGATGCCATTGATTTTCTTTACTAACCACCTGGAAAAAAAGAACAACCAAATTGAACGAAACAGACAACACACATATACTATAGAGTAAGAAACTTGCTTCAATTACTACACTCAGTAAGAACATTGAATTGACAGAAAACAGGAACCTTTGATCTCTAAAACCCAGCAGCTAATGTCCAATTACAATCTATTGAAACAAAACTTAAAGCTCTAACTGACTTAATGTTAGGTAAATTGTAACGCCCCGATTTGCTGAACCGAAACGCTACACGGTGTCCATGACCCCGAGGGACCACAAGCTAACTCATGACTGATATCTGTACCTGTACACCGCATAATATAGAACATAAATGTAGAATACGTAATACTGTAAGGCCATAAGGTTCAAAACGGAATAATCATAACATGAGAGTGGGGTATAGAATACCCAAAACAACTGTAACACTATCTGAAGTCTGAAAATACTAGTCTGAAAAGCCTCTAACATGACTGTCTAAATAGAGAGTTGATGGGACATGTCCCCAACTAACTCCGACTAGCAAAACTGAACTGAAATAAACCATAACATAAGTAATGATCATGCCCTCGAGAGACGAGGACTCACTGCTGGAACTCTGACAGCTAAGATGCTACTGCTACTGCTGGTCTGGAAATCGTGTATCTGAACCTATGGTGTAACATAAAAAAAAGCACCATCGCGCGAATGTGTCAGTACAACTGAGAGTACTGAGTATACGAGTGAGGTAGGCTAAATACAAAGGGTTTGTATGCATGAACAATGCTGACTGATATGAACGTGAGCACACATCATACATAACTGCTACTGAACTCGTGACGATACCGACTACTGAGTCTGAATACTGACAACATGAGTTTACCGATTTCGAGATACTAAATGACTGCGTTTACTGATATTGATCTGTGAATCACTGATAAGTGAGGAACTGATACTGTATTACTGAATACTAGGAGACTGATACTTTATTATTGATAAAGGAATTATTGTTTCTGGCAGTCCTGATTATGAAGGACTGGTCCAATTGACTGTATCTGACAGTCCTGAAAATGAGTACTATAGCATGAGTTTACTGAAATCTAATATGACTGGCAAATGATTTCTGATAGCTAATATAGCTGATAACATAAGTGACTATATCTGATAGCCTTGATACTGGATACTGATAGCATGGGTGACTGTAGCTGACAGCCCTAAATATGATAAAACTATCTGAGTTCCGTCCTATATTTGAGTTGACTGTATCTGACAATCTTGATATTCTGAAGAACTATCTTAGTTCTTTTACTGAGACTGAATGACTGAAACTGTGGGAGATAGTAGTTTAACCGACATGCCCCATGTATGCTAATGTAGCTGAACTGGGGTCCAATCCTTGCCCTGATTGGAAGGGTGTCAATACCGTGCCACGGGTAAAGACAAGATGTGAGTGACCCTCAAATCTGGCAGTGTCCCCAAAAGAGAACGGCGGATATCCGCCTCATCAACCCTCAAGCTGGCAGTGTTGATGTCTCAACCTATGCTGGCTACAGAGTTCTGGAACGCAAGGATGACTACTAAGAATCACACCCTCATCTGACAGTGTATGTTCCCATCTTTGGGTTCACTCGGTGCTAGCTTCTACTCCCATCTGAATAGACACTGCGCATGACTGACTGAACTGATTAACTGGACTGATAGTGTTGCTTAGCTGAGCTAAGCTAAATTTAATGAGTTCCGTTGACTGACGGAATACTACTGAGATCTGAGGACTAACTGAAGTTACTGAGTAGAACTGGACTGGTACTGAGTTTACTGAATTTCCATTGACGGGCGGAATTACTACAGATGTCTGGTAACTGACTGAGTTCATGAGATTACTGAGATTTCCTGAGTCACATGACTGACTGAATTCTACTGAGCATGGCTTGACTGAGGATATCGTGACAACATGACATAGCTCTAGGCACACAGCTATATTTTTCGGGTACCAGGACTTGATGGAAGAAAACTGACACACATGACTGACTTGATCATAAGAATAGAGTCCACAATTCACAATATCATAAGTAGGGGATTTCATACTACACATGGCTATCATATTCTTGGTCATGAAAAGGGAATGCATATAATATGTAAATACTTGCATAAATTCAATTTCATTAGCATTCCATATTACAACAATGCGTAACAATTTGCATGGAAATCATGTTGAACATAAGCATAGAACATGGACTAGTCATTTAGGACCTATTATGTCATAAAAGCTTGATTTCTAGTCTCTTAGGTATTTTCACAAACACCTTACATGCAAATCTTTAGCACAGGTGGATTCATCAAGATCCCAAGTATTCAACCACCAATTTCACATGTTTATACATCATATACCACCATAGTTCGATACAAACATACTAAGATCCCATCTTGGGCATCATCAAATTTCAACAACATGATCATCAACCATAACATCATAATACATAATTTAGAAGATGATTTTTTTTAGCTTTATGGATGAAAGGAATCCATAAATCAACACATGCATACCTTAGTTCATGATTCTTGGAAGATTGATAGAAAGATTCTTGAAATTAAATCCCCAATTGAAAACCATCCTCTTGTTCTTGAGAGAAAATGGAAGAAAAGAGTGTTTTTTGGTTGAAAATGGGGTTAATTCCGTGTTTATGGGTATATATGGGGTGGGAGATGACCAAAATGCCCTTAAAAAAAAGAGAAAAAGTCGCAGCTGTCCCTCTGTTGACTATGTTGACTGTCTGACAGGCTGAAGTAAATTGATCATAACTTTTTACTCAGATGCCCAAATTGGATGAAACCAATTGCATTGGAAAGAATACTCTCATAGCTTTCATTTGATATATAGCAGCTCTCACAGTTCATTATATACAGGGAGTTCTGATCGTTTGAAGTTGACCCTGAAATGATGAAAAAAAAAACTGGGCAAGCACCGGAGTTAGCAGGCGGCGCGGGCTAATCGCCGGGGCTTCTATTTTGGGCACCCAAACGTGCCCTTAAGCTGCTCCAAAAATTCTGAAACTCACCCGGGATATACTACGAGCTTTCCCGATCGTAACGCAACTTGAAAATTGAAAAACGGATGTCGGGAAGGTCGCCAAATAAATCCCCGAAGTTTGGAGCTTTACGAGCTGAATTTGACACGCAATTTTGTAGGGCATTACATAAATCCACCGAATGAACAGAATATGATCTAATTAGACAACCTAGGATTGTTCCAATGGGTTAGTATCTGTGTGCCCAACAAATCACATCAGCTCTCGAATAACAGAATGCACATCGGAGCTACTACTAACATTGACACCATTAACTGCAGATGTCAAAATTCCAGGCAAACATAAGGACCAAAATAGTCCAATTCTCATACACTAAAGGCCATTTTGATTATACTTGTTTGCAATTAAACATAACATAAGAGAGGGTGAAGAGCTACAGATAAAGATATTCATATACTCGCTAACTGAATCTGCTTCTCACATACGTAAAAGGCCAAACATAAAGGAAAACTTTTTCTCTGGACTAAAGATATTCATAGACTCGCTACCAATGCAACTTTCTTTCGAATAGAAATAGAATGTAATCAGAAATGCTGGAAATGGAAAATGATGAATAGGTCTTATCAGTTACATTGAAAAGCAAATACGACATCCAGTTCATCCTAGTATAAAAAGGGTTATCAGTGTGGAGTGTGGAAGCTGGACTATGAGTTGGCAGGGGATTGGAGGCAATGATCTTACCGCAGGTATCTTTCTGTTATCTTGTAAGTCTTCACAGTTCTTTGATCCACTTGACTCCTAGTAGGACCCTATCAATCAATACAACATATTAGATCAAACCACAATAAACACCAATAACTTGCATGTATACAAACTAGCAAATAACAACTATATTTCAATCCCAAGCAAATAATGACAAGCACACTCCTTTCTTGACACACAGATAATGACAAGCACACTCCTTTCTTGACACACAGATAATGACAAGCACACTCTTTTGTCAAACACACAGTTTGTGCCTTGGTGTTATCCTATTCTTTAAACTAAATGAGAAACACTGAGGTAACACAATTAATTCCTTCAACTCCCTCCCTATTTCCACCACAGAGCAGTCGAATTTTAGCTACAAATTAGACTAACACAAAATTAACAAGATTATATATCATCATGAACAGGTAACCAATAAAATGATCATCAACAGTATATATTTATAAACAAAATGGGCAATATGGTTTAAGCTCAACCTACGCTATTTGTCTCACCAGCATAGAAGAGCTACAACAAACATCCAACCAATCACAAAATCGTGATTCACAGACTTCAACAACACAGGAAATGACAAACACATACCTTTCTCAAAAAACATCTTATGCCTTGGCTTTATCCTATTCTTTAAACTAAATGAGAAATACTGAGGAAACACACTCAATTCCTTCAAAACTACCCATTTAAGCTTGAACGTACACAAACTAGACTAACAAAATTAACAAGATTATATATCACTAAGAAATAGGTAACCAATAAAATTAATCATCAACATATACTTTTATAAACAAAACAAAGAGATATGGTTTAAGTTCAATCTATGTTACACTACGATCAAATTTTGTAAACCAAAACGGATCTTGTCTCACTGGCATAGAAGAGCTACAACAAACTATCACGAAATCACGATTCACAGGACTTCAACATCACGGGCAACGACAAGTGAACACCTTTCTCAACACCCATTTTGTGCCTTGGCTTTATCCTATTCTCTAAACTAAATGAGAAATGCTGTGGAAACACCATCAATTCCTTCAACTCCCTCCCCATTTCCACCACAAAGTAAAGGAATTTCAACTCCAAATTAGACAGTTTGGAGTTGACTTCCACCTCCAATTGTAAAACCATCTCCCCTCTCTCTCCTTAGCTCCAGTGCAAAACCATTTAGAAAACTCAGTCCATGTATCAGACAATTGAATGACCCAATCAAAGGTGGAATATCACCTTCACCTCCAGCCCAAGATGGGCACGGATAACTGAATATGAAGTTCACTAAGCTCCAGACGTACTCGAATATATTGGAATTATCTATAGTCGTGTTAAATTGACAAATTTCATCTGCCCCTAGATCTTTTCTAGTAACTGTAATAATTTCGGCATCTAAATTTATACCGAGAACAAGGTAATTGATGTTGGATATTTGTATTATAGTGTTGCCCTGATCGTCACATTGAAGCTCGAATCCAGGATAACCGCATTCCTTTGGTCGATTATTTTCCCAAAAATGATAAGTAATTCCAGTTATTTTTTTGCAGTTGAAGGACTTGCTACAGCTAGAAAACCATCAAAGTGTTGTATAAGCTAGAAATTGAAAGGAGAAAAGGCCTTCCATGATAAAGTGTTGCGGCGAGTAGTTAGCTAGTAACAGTATGTATGCCTATACCAGGCACAATAAATAAATGTTGTCCAAATTTATAAGTAAGAAGTTTAACAAAAAAGAATTTGTAAGAAAGATATTGATGATGATATAATAAGGGACTCCATTAACGTCCTAAAATAGTCCAGATTAAGCGCAATTATAGTGATAGATTGAAGGTTTTTAGACTATTAGCATATAGAAGTTAAATGTTCACGAACAAAATTAACAACAGCAGTAGAACTCAACGTCGCCATCACCAATCCACCGTCACCATCACCGTCACCGTCGCCGTCGAGAGAGACCAAAATGCGGAAAGGGTTTGATATGTTTAGAGAGAGAGTGAGAGAGAGACGGCAGTGAGAAATAATTGGGAAAGGTCGGGTACTCTTAATATATTTAACTAAATTTAATATATTTCATTATTTACATTTTCCAACTACAGCAGTCGGGTACTTTTTTAATTATTTTATATTTCTGACTACATTAGTCGGTTATATATTTATTATAATTTTATATTTTATATAATTATTTAATAATTAAATATAATATTCTAACAAATGAGATCGGGTATGAATTTAATATATTTAATTATTTATAATTTGCGACTACAACGGTCGGGTACATTTTAAATATATTTAATTATTTAATATTTTTGATTACATCAGTCGATTATATATTTAATACAATTTAATTATATATTTAAATTAATTATTTATAAACTTTTTTACTACAATAATCAGATTATAATTCTACAACTAATTAATCTTCTTAAAATATTTTGATTAAAATGATCGAAACGTTTGGTCAAATCAATTTTGACAATTTTCATAGGCCTTGATCGACTACTGTAGTTGAAATATATATTTTTCAAAATTTGCCGTCGAAATTTATGATTGTTTTCATCAAAAATTGTATCAGAGAAATATTTGATAAAAATGAAAATTAAAAATTGAATTTTTCGACCGAAGTAGTCAGAAATTTTTTGACTATTTTTTTTTCAGAATTTATAGTCGGGAAAACCCCAATTCTGCTAGTGCAATAGATGACTCATCCGTTGAAATCAGCTTCAGGTTCTATAGTTCTGTAACATGAATCCCAATACACGAGTCATCTATTGCAACAGAGGAGTCATCTATTGCAATAGAGGAGTCATCTGTTGCATGACTTGTTTGTTGGAATCAACTTCAGGTTATGTTGCAATAGGTGAGTAATCTGTTGTAATAGGTGAGTAATCTATTGCAATAAATGACTCGTATGTTGCAACAGATGACCAATCTGTTGGATTCATATTATAGCACTATAGTACCTGCAACATGAATCCAACATTTGAGTCTTCTGCTACAATAGATGAATCATCTTTGCAACAGATAAGTTATATGTTGCATCAGATGGCTCATATGTTGGATTCATGTTTGGGTTCTATCCATTATTGAAAAAACAGCAATAACAGTCTACCTAGATGAGTAATTCAACTAAAAATCATAATTTTACTTACCAAAGTCACCTATGAAGTAATGCCAAAGTGATAACGAAATAAAATTTGACCTAAAAAATTGGTAAAGTAGCAACAGTAGCAATAACAACAACAAAAAATGGTCAACAACAAGAAGATGATGATGATGTTAATGAAGAAAAAGATGATGATAATGAAGCAAAAGATGATGAATAAAGCAGCAACAACAATGAACAACAAAAATTGTGAAGAGAGAAAAAACAATAATAAAAGAGAAGAGAGAGAGAAACACGTATTTTTTCCTCCTTTTCTAGTTATATTAGGTTTTACATTGGAGCAAAGTGTAAATTATAAAACTTGTGGGCTATTCTCAAACTTTCTCAACTTTCTTAATCCATAATAAAGTAATTGTCACCTACACTCAATTATTAAAATTTGAGTCACCTACACCTCATTTTCAAACTTTTTTGTCACTTTTAACTCAATTGCCCTAGTATGTTGTTGTTGTTATATGTAATATATTTTTAATAGATAATAAAATTCTTAGGAGCCAACTTTTTTCAAATGAGGATGAGGTATTACTATGTATAAGAATGTAAGACGACCACCTTCTCAATCATGTATAAATATTTATCATAAATATCACTCAATTATTATAGATAAAAATATTAATTAATAATTATCATTAAAGGTTAATCTTATAGTACATAATTAGGAATTTACGTAAGTCTTTGTCTTACCCATTCTTATTTAGTTGTTGTTCATAATTAATACATTCATATAAATAAAAATATTTATAGTTATTGTGCATAAGTAGACGCATGATTAATGTTTTTTTTACCGTACAAAGGTCCTCCCATATACTATTAGAGATTTTACATAAATCTTTTCATCTTATCCGTTCTTTAAAAAAAAATAGTTATTTAAATAATAATATTTATAGTTATTGTACTCTTAAGCGTGATACATAATTAAAAACTTCTAGTTTTACATAAGTTCTCTCATCTTCTATTTCTAAAGTATAACAATCATTGTTGTAATAAATTACTAATAGTACTTATATTTGAAAACTTTTGAGATTTTTAAAATTTTTACAATAAAATAGAAAACTTAAAAAATACAATTAAATAGTAAAAAAAACTGAAAAATACAATTAAATAGGTTATCATGTAACCTTATGTTCTATCACTTAAATTTTTTTCTCTCTAATGATTTTTTAAAATTTCTACCAAACGTGAATTAATTAAGGGAAAATCTAAATAACCATCCTTAGATGGCTAAATGCAACTTATAACAAAACTCTTTAGTTTGTAAGTTGTAGCAAATTTCTCTATTAAAAAGGAATAAAAAATGTTTTTTATTTAATTAAAAAATTAAAATACAAATTACATATAAGGAAAAAAAGATTTCATACCCATTAAAAAAGATGATAATTATTATTGGGATATCAATCACCTCCTTTTTTTTTCTCTCTAAAGGGTTCTTTCCTTCTTCATTAGAAACCATACGATTTTTTTTTCTCAAATCTTCATTATCAAACATTGAATTTTTCTTCTTCTTAAATTAATTTGTCGTAGTTTTCTTCTTCTTCTTCTTCTAAAAAATACTGATATAAGTATTTTATTTGATTCAGATTTAAAATGGATGGTGATAGTTTACACGTGATGCATGGAGGACGATGAGATGTAACTAATATTTAGCAATTTCTGTATATAAATCAGAACACAAGGCAAACTGTGGTTTCATCCTCAGAATTCAACAATTTCACTAAGTAAACTATGATTTTGTAATATTATTACTTCACATCATTTTCTATATTCTTTTCATACAATATTTCTAGAAAATAGTTGTATAACTAATCGGGACACCAACTTGTGTATCTTTTTCACATCACGTTTTTAGGTACTAATTAAATAATCACAAAGGACATCAATTTCTATACCTTTTCAATGTTTGTAGAAGGTAAGGGAAAAGACATCGTTTCCACCATAAACTATACCCGAAAAGTCGAAGACACACCTAAACTATACTAGTGACCTTTTACACACATAAACTATAAGAAAGTGATATTTTTTACCCCCTAGATCTGACGTGGAAAAAGCATAATTAATTAAATAAAAAATGGCGCGTCTACATAAAAAAAAATAACGAAAAAAATAATAAAAAATCAAAAACTTCCCTCCCCCACCACCAAACATCTTCTTCTTCATCACCCCCCCCCCCCAAACATCATTTTCTTCATCATCCCCACCCCAAAAATCAAACTCCACCCCAACCAACAAATCTTCTTCATCACCCCCACCTCCAAATAAATAATTTCTTTATACCCCATCCTCTACCTTCATCGAAACATCTTCTCCTTCATCACCCCCACCCCAAAAATCCAACTCCACCCCAACCAACGAATCTTCTTCATCACCCCCAACTCCAAATAAGCAATTTCTTCACACCCCATCCTCCACCTTCATCGATATCAATTTCATAATGAACAAAATCAAATTGAATTCTCTATCTAAATGAGAAAATTTTAAAAATTTTTATCACACTTCATCAAACACTTGACGAAAATGCCATCTTAATCCTACTGAATTTTGTACAATTGATTTCTAAAATTATCTATTGAATAATAAATTGTGCCATTGGGAGAATTTTGATTTTCAATGTCTTCTTAATTCCACTGGTTGCATTTTGATTTTCAACTTTTTGCTTCTCTCTTTGAATTTCACCTTCCAATTCATTCATCTTTCAATTCAAATATGCCAATAACGATGAGACTTTGATGTTTGCTAAAGAGAACAAAAGTATAAAAAAATTTTTGTAGGTGATGAAGAACATTGTTAAAAGTTGCGCTTGAAGTTCCTTAGTTTGGAAGAATTTCTAGATGATAGCCACTTCACCAATTTGGAATCTATTTTGGTTGCAGAGAATGTCTTGTACCAACAGAGACTGGGCATTGAAGAATTTGGACATTGAAGAAAAAAAAAATTGACCTCATGGAGGATTTGGGCAGTGAAGAAGAAGAAAAAGATTAAATTTAAAAGAAAAAGAAAAATTTATAAAAATAATAAATTTATTATCTTTTCGGATGATGCTAACGTGGCGCTGACGTGGTGCTGATGTGGCATTGAAGTGGCAGCGCGTGTAAAACACCACATCACATGCAAGTGGTGTAATGCCTGACAGGATGTAAAAAGTATCACTTTTTTATAGTTAAGGTGTATAATAGGTCACTAGTATAGTTTAGGTGAGGCTTGGACTTTTCGGGTATAGTTTGGGGTGGAAACGATGTCTTTTCCCCAGAAATTAAATCATCATTCTACACATCAGTTTTTATATCTTTTCCATACCATATTATAGGAGGTAACTAAATAACTATCCGGGACACTAATTTCTATACTCTTTTCATACTATATTTTTATACCTTTTTCACATCATATTTTAAAATATATATATGTCATACCAAATTTTATATCATTTTCAGATAATATTTTTTACAAGGTGCATAATAATTAATGACTGCAATTTGTATGAAAACTAGTGCTCACTAAAATCTATATGTTATTAATTGTTTTAGTGCATGAATAGGTATATAAACTGATATATATGAATTGTAATATTCAATTTAGATAATATCAGTTAGTATACCTCTTTTATACATCATATGCTTATCTGAACCAAACGAGTGTATATCTTGATGTCAAAAAAAATACTATAACCATTCTTACTACATACAAATTCATAATGAAAAAAAAAAGATAATAAAAATTTTTGCTTAAAATTAGCTCAAATTATATTATAGAAAAAAATGTTATCATGAAACGGACACTGTTAATCCAAGGAAAATAATTTTGAACCTAATATTAATGATGTCTTGTGAAATAAAAGAAATAACAATAAAAAAATAACATTGAAGAGAGAAGAAACAATCAAAAAAAAATTAAGAAGCGAATGATAGGTTTGAAGAAATCGAGAGAAATTAATGGAAAATATATCAAGAGCATTTTTGGAAGAGATAAATATGATAATAAATGAGGATATATAATTTTGACTATTTACTTTTACCATGATTATCAACACATTATTTTAGGAGAAATTGAATACTAACCTATAAAAAAAGAGTTAATTTTGTTTGTGAAAAATGTATTTTTAATTTTTTAAAATAAATTAAAATAAAATAATTTTCTTAAAAGTTGCTACAACTTATAATTAAATCCTTAATAAAATAATTATCTAAAAGTGTTGCTACAACTTGTACTTTTCAATTTAATAAATACATAGGAAATACTTTTCACATTAATTAACTTCTAAAAATGAAATTGAAACTAAAGACAAGAGCAGTTGAATAAGTTCATAGAAACAAAATGCCCTTATTTCTCACTTTGGTCGCTAAATCAGTGGTGGGAGCACAATTTTTGAAGCTTTAAAATTAATCAAATTTAAGTGAAACTATTAAAAATTTAAGAGATTTTTTTTACTACATCGTGTACGTAGTCTGTTTGGCCAAAATTTTGAAGAAAATAAGTGCTCTTAGAGAATACAAGAAATTGTTTCAGGACTAAAAATATATTTCTATAGCATCTATCTTTAGTTGCAACATCATTTAGGCCAATCAATATGCCGAAAGTATTGTCATTTTTTGATATCCGTGAAAGTAATGATCTCATGGAGGTATCCCACTATGATAGGTGTTCTTAAATAAAAAAGTTATATTCCACGGATAAAATAAGTCCTTGATTACCTGACATGGTTAAGGTTTAAAATAATTGTCTTACATAGTTATTTGTTAGTTTTATAACTGTTTTTATGTGAGCCCTCATATACAAATAATCTAGGAAAAACTACACGAAGTAGCACATTTAAGACTTAAATTACGAAAAATAGCAACATTTTAATGAAATTATATTGTGTAGCAAACATAATATTATTTTAAATGTAGTCTCCCACTTAATGCCTTTAAGAAGTTACTATGTATAAAGTTCTCTTTTTTATGTCACTTCTCTTTCTCTTTCTTTTAACTGATTTTTACTTTACCTTTTATTATTTGAAATATCTTAGATTCCTCTTTCAATTTTTTTCCTTTCCCATAAATTACTCTTATTTAAATTAGTAGATTCCTTTTCCAAATCAAACTCAATTATGAATATTATTTTCTTCATGATATTCAAAATTTCGAAATATCACTCTCTTATATGTCTAAATTTTTTTCTTGCTAGTTTTTTCGTTTTTTTTAATCATTTTTTAATTTTAATTTCTTTTTCTTTTCCACATTTTTTCTACTTTACTTTCTCTCTTCTACTTCTCTTTTTTTTTTCCCCTTTTTCGTTTTCTTCTTGATTTTTTTTCTTTTTTCATTTTCTTATTTTTTCCTTTCTCATATTTTTTTTCGTTTTCTTCTTCTTCTTTTTTTCTTTTTTCGCTTTTGCTTTTTCACTTTTATTTCTAGTTTATATTTCTCTTTCTTTTTTTTTTTCTTTTTCACTTCTTCTTTTTTCAGATTTTTATTTTTTGTTTTTTACTTTTTTTTTTATTTTTTTACTCTTCTATCTCTATTTTTTTATTTTAAAATACAAATATCTATATCACATATATATATTTAAAAAATATACAAAATAAATAGACATATAGGTCTGCATATGTATTGACGGTAAAAAAATATACATATATATATATCTGCATATGTATTTACAGAAATATGTATCTAACTCACGTGTATATATAAACATATAGGATATATATAATATATTTTTTGATTACCTATATGTATATGTATGTAGTTGTCCTTTTTGTTATAGAGATTTTGTGTCTTATATGTTTATATATACATATGAGTGAGATAAGTATTTTCGTAAATACATATGTATATTTTGTACTGTAAATATGTATCTAGATATGTATGGTTATGTATTTTATATATGTTTTGAATATGTGTATGAGATATATATATTTATCTTTTCAAAATTAAAGTTAGAGATAAAAGAGTTAAAAACAAAAAAAAAACAAAAATAGAAAAACAAAAAAACAAAAAAACAAAAAAAAAGAAGTGAAAAAGAAAAAAAATTGAGTCTGAGCAGCTTGAAAAATCTATTTAGATCACTATATTGTTCGATCAATTCAATTTACTGTTGCATTACTTTTTTTTTAAATTAGTTTATAAAATATTCAAAAATAATTTAATGAAATAAATTGTTAAATTGTACAATGTAATGGAAAATTGATTTTGATCACTTGAACGAAAAATCATCAATGGCTCAAAAAATTCAAAAATAATTTAATAAATAATTAATTTTGATCACTATATTTGAACGAAACATCAGTAATTGCTCAAAATAATTTGAACGAAATAACAGTAATGGTTAGAAAAAAAAATTCAGAACAAAAATTTTTTAATCGATTTCAAATAACTAATGAAATTCATATAAGAAAATAATATTACGATTAAATACCTTCAACAAAAGTAATGATTTAATTTGAATTTTTAAAGATATTGAACAGAAGAAGTTTCTATTGAATTTGAATTTTTTGGGAATGAAAACTATAATGTGAAACTAAAATTTGAATTTTAATTTCAGTTGGTAACAAATAACAGAAATCGTGTCAATTAAGAGGTTTTAATGGAAAATAAATCTCCACATTTAATTCATGACTAATTATCCCATATTTAACTCAATTGATTTGAGTTAAAAATAAGAAGTAAAACGATTTATATATGTATTTTTATAGCAACAGTTTGTTCAAATACAAAGTACAAGTTGCTAGTTTAATTAATCATGAAAATGTTGTTATGAATCTCATAATTATGGTCTTAAGTATGCTATTTATGAATTTTACCCAATAATCTACACTAAGTACATAACCAATATAGTCTCTCTAAGGTTTTCATCATTAACTTCTCTTCGGCTCACTTAATTTTTTCTACCGCATTTTCTCACAAAGCTTTCAATTTTTCAATACCAATTTTTAGGATTTTTTTGTTTTGAATAATTGAAAAAGTTTGATTCTTTTTTGTACTTTATATAATGAGATTTCAAGAATAAGACAGTTCGATTCTAATCTAATGAATAAGATGAAAAAAAACTAGCGGCTTCCGCCGTCGCCGCCACTATTGTTGGTACTACATCGTTGTCAAAGACACCACTTACCAATAATTAATTAGTCCAAATGGAATGACCGCCGAAGGCAGAGATGGAGAGAAGAACGGGTGGTGGTTGAGGGAGATAGTGGTGGTGTTCACGGTATCTCAATTTTCTAACCTCATATTCAATTGAATGTCTGAGAGAAACCTTAATCAATTCAAGCATTTCTTAGTCGTAGATATAATGTTTCTGCTTCATCTCAATTTTCTAAGAATTTTCTAGAAAAGAATGTATAATTTGGAAATAGAATTGTATATTCGTGTCAATTTCATATAAGGAATCTTGATAAATTATTTTCATAATTTAATATTTGATTTAATTTAGTGAATTTGGTAATTGTATACAAGTAATTTAATTATATTCAGTCTGATTTGCTTATGTTTTTGTATGTGAATATGCATAGTATATTTTTATATACATATGAATGTATAAGATGTATATTTTTTGATATATATATGTATACAAGTTTATTCTATGTTGGTATACATATACATATATGTGTGTGTGTGTGTGTATTTGTTATCTGTTGGTTCATATATACATTATACATAGACATAAGTGTATACATTTGTTCTATATTTGTGTATACAAGCAAGTGCATATATATATATATATATATATATATATATATACACACACACATACATATGCCTATAAGTATAACTGTGTTTATATACATACACATTAGGATCCTACTATACAAATGTCCAATCGTTTAATTGTATAGGTATAATATTATACGTTTATACAGTATAGTGTTGATATACATATGTATATATTTATTTAATGCATTGTATGCATATGTTATACAAATTTGTGCCTCATATGTATATGTTTATTCGTTTAATTGTATATGTATAATATTATACGTTTATACAATATTGCATTGATATATATATATATATATATATATATATATATATATATATATATATATATATCTGTGTGTGTGTGTATGTGTATGTGTATTATAATTCTAATGTGCTTGTATATGCAACTGTACATGTAAATTTAGTTAAAATTTAGTTGTATAAAGTATAATTGATTTATATATATTTGTACCAAAAAATAATCAACTACGGTGGGAGAATAAATGATCAAATATGGAAGAGGAATAAATGATCAAGTATGGATAGAGAATAATCAGTGTTTTCTGTTAGATATGAGCTTAAATGATCAATTTTAGAAGAAGAATTTGGGAAAAGTTGGAGACAATAATGGGCATTAATTACTCTCCCTTTTCTTTAAATTAATATCAATTATATATGTATAAATAGGCCTTAAATATTTGGTTACTAACTGATATCTATATAATATAATTAGTAAAACTTAGACCATGAAATTAATTAGGAGGATCTAAGTTGTCTATACGTGAAGTTTTACCTTTCTTAAATATAGAATTATTAAATCTTTTTATGCAATATAAATTTTTATCCCCCATCTCCGGAAAACTCTTCATTGGCCTCAAAACTTTTAAAATATAAACAATTACATTCTAAGAAAGTGAAAAAAATAAAGTAAATATTAAAGTGAGGGGGCCGGGGGGCTGGTGATGGTGGTGTAAATAAGATAAATAGCCTAGAAGAAGTTACACATCATCTCTTCTGAGATTAATAATGTAAACTTCACAATAAGATTACTTACAAAATGGAAATATTAAACTAAAAAATGAGGGGGAAAGAAGATAAATAATATTCTTAGCCTACGAGAAGTTACACATCACCTCTTTTAAGATTAATAACTTAAACTTCACAATATGTGAACGAAATGTAAATCTGAAAATGATACGTAACTGAAGTTTCACATATTTCACAAAAAAATACTCACAGTATATTTAGGACAAACAAAACAAAGAAAAGGCTTACTTATCATATATATATAAGTAATGAAACACAAAATATAGATGGAAAATTTTTTATTCCTTAGACAATTTGACAAATAGAAAATGCTTAACATGAAAAAAAATTAGGAGAGAAATGTGAAAAATTTTTCACCAATCACTATGAATGATGTATGAAGATGATTTTAGAGATAAAAAACAAAGACCTTAAATAAATTTATTGATATGGGGCATATTTGATACATAAGAGAAGTTGATTCTAGTTTCTCTCTCTAAAAGTATTTTCTCCTCCTTCTCTCTATATGTCGTCAAAGGAACAAAAAACAACCCAACCTCTGGAAGCGTCAACAAGACCAGTCCCCAAAACATATCATTGACTCGTCTTCTTTCTTGGTAATGGCTAATTTAGATATTGCAACCTCCCTTACCAACCAAATTGACAATGGTCAGTACACCAAAGATGCCCAAAACGATAACCCTTCTAATTCTTCCAAACATCTTAGTGCTAATAAACCTAATCCCATTCCCTCACAACTAAAGGTTTCATCAATTTTTTCCAATTATCAATCCAAAATAGACATGACTCGCGCTTAGAATTTGCTAACAGATAATCACATGAAAACCCAATCAGAAAAAATCGAGGGTGATGAGAAGCCGAAAAACATCAATGGACCCAAAAACAACATAATTATAGGAACAACAGCGAAAGGCCCTAAAATCATTGAAAATTAAGGTTTACAAAGAAATGAGCATCAAACGTCTAAGCCAACATTTATTACTATGATCCAACAAAACTTCTTTCTATGAATAATAACGTCCCTATTGTGGATATCAAATATGTAACTCATTTCGGCAAACCTGCAGTGTATTTTAATGTCGTAGATTACTTTGTTGATCTTGCAAAATAATGTAGGCTAACTATCATTAGTAAATTCTATAAGGGTAAACCAACAATGGAGGAAATAAGAAAAACTTTTGTCAGCCAATTTCATCTCACAGGTACAATCAAGATTGCATATTTTGACCCCATACATGTCTATCTTGATTTTGATAATGATGTAGACTACAACTATGTATTCACCAAAGATTATATTGATATTGGGGATTCACCAATGAAAATTTTAAAATGGACTCCTAATTTCAAATCAGAGGAAGAAACGTCGATTGTCCCTATTTGGATATTGACTCACCAGCTTCCTTGACATCTTTTTAACTGACATATTATTTTTAGCTTAGTGAGGGAGATTGGGTGGCTATTGCACCTGATCAGGTTATATACTCCAATTCTAAGGGAAATGTAGCCGAAATAAAGTGGAAATTAATCTTTTCAGACTAATGTTGGATCAAATTTGGTTAAGCTACAAAAGAATTGATGGAACTAATGATGGGACGTTGGATATTAAATATGAAAAAGTTCCCAATTACTGCATATATTATAAAATTCAAGGAAATATTAAATCTCAATATTGGACCAAGGCTAGACAGGATAGAATCAAACTCTAAAAGGAAGAGCAAGCTACGAAGGAGAAGGAACAAATTAATATACAAAAGGAAGCAGATGATTTTCAAATCATGTATAGAAGAAAGGTGCAAGAAATAAACCATCACAACCCAAAGAATCTCAAAGGAAAGAAGGCAAAACCAGTGACAAAATGGATGTAAGTGATTACCTGGCGCAAGATCTGATTATCTCAAATCCTTTTGAGCCAATTCAGTTTAATAAAAACATAATGGCATTATTATTAAAGAAACTGAATGTAATATGAAACTTTCTATTATTGTTGAAGTGCAAGGAAAAGGCAAGGGAAAACTTGGTAATGAAAAAATAGCCCACGACCAAATCAATGAAAATAACAAAATGTTTAGCAAAGAGGGAAATAAATCCAAGAACAGAAGAAATAAGATAAAATATAAGTTGTCACTAGACAAATACGATCAAAGGAATAACATGGTCTAATATGTCAACACAAATCTGGAAAAGGGCAAGCTAGTAATGTCAAGTAAATTCCCAGCAATCCAAACAAGACTTACAATGCTCAACAAAATGAGAAGCAACATATACAACCTAAGGAAGATTTGAGACAAAAAGGACAAAGTCAACCTATACATTTGGAATTTATCAGAAAAGAAGTTGTTGAGAGTCAAACTAAATATCAAAAACAAAGTGAGAAGTCTGATTACCATATTGATCCAGGGAAAGTTCTAAATAATTATCTCAAGCTCATTAGTGGCACAAGCTTTGAAGAAGATAATAACAGTGATGGTGTATGCACAAGATTATTTATTTATCAACTGGAGTCTTCTAATGATAATGATGGTGATAAAGAAGAATTTTATGGAGATTATGATTATGAAGATGAAATGATTTTTGAATCCAATGAAGAATTTTCTAGCATTGAGAGTGAAATTTTTCACATTGAGGATCAACTAGTGGTCTCTAGTGACTACGACCAACACTTCACTAATGTTATTAATACTAAGAAATTAGGTTCTATTTGCTCTCACAAACTTGTAAACATAAATGTCACTTTTGGAGTTGACAACATGTCCAAAGACATACGTCTATCCTCCAGAGGTAGAGGTAGAGGTAGAGAAAGACATAACAGAAGAGTTAGAAGACAAAATACCAGAGAAAAAGGTGTTAAGCACATCTCTCAACAACTTATTTTTACTGCACAGGATCATAATCTGTCTAATTAAGTTTATGATGTTTAAGTCATTATATTAGAACATCATGAATATCAATTCCAATGGTGCTTTTGATAGACTTAATCAATTTATTAAACTTTAAAAGCTCCCTTTTTATCGCTATAAGTGAGCCTTTCCACAAAGTTGATCAACTTGCTAAATGTAAGAGAATGCTTGGTTTCTCCAATCCATACTCCAATCATAACAATAAGATATGGATATGCTGGGATGACATGTTGGATTGTATAATTTTAGAAGAAAACAATCAACAGATTACATGTTTTGTCAAATGAATGGGTAACACCATTTTTTTATCTTATGTTTATGTAAAATATGATCCTGTTCTTAGAGATGATTTATGATCCAATATTAAGGACATATCAAGCAAATATAAGTTGCCTTGGTATATAGCGGGGGACTTCAATCGTATCATTAATCCCAATGGGAGGCATAGTGGTTTTGGTTCATAAAATGTCCAAAAGTTTACCTTTTCTCAAATGAATTATGGATTGTGATATCGTTGATCCGAGATATTTAGGTTCCATTTTCACCTGGTGCAATAGATGGAACTCTGAGAAAAGAGTATGAAAGCGACTGGATAGAGTACTTTTTAATTAGGAATGGATGTCCCTTTTTTATTCTACCAGTGTTAATCATTTGATCAGAACAAGATCTGACCACCCTCTCTTTCTCACTATTTCCAAGTCCAGTCAAAGAAATCCTATAAAATACTTTATGTTTTTTGATCTATGGATAGAAGAAATAAAATTTCATGATATTGTAATGTAAGCCTGGAATATTGATGTACAAGTATCTCCAATATGGAGATTCCACCTTAAGTTAAAGAATACTTGCAAGAAGTTTTCTGAATGATCCAAAATTCAATTGCAAATATTTTTGACAATGTCAAAGATCTTGAGAACAAAGTAGCTAAGATTGAAAAGAAGATTCTAAATGATAATTCATAGAACTGATATAAATTATACCAATGCACTCCTCATTAGAGCTTATAAAAAGGAGAAAGCTTATTAGAGATAGAAGTCAGTCGAGATACTAATGGTTTATAGAAGGAGAAGTGAACTCCAAATATTTTCGCTCCATAGTCAAAGGCAAAAAGAAGAGATTATCCTTAAGAAAGATAAGGGCTAAGGATAGAAGTTGGATAAAAGAGGATAATGCAATTGTAGAGGAACTTGTATCCTTTTTCAGAAATAATTTACAAAAGAAACATCTACTTTTGACACTTCCATTCTTAACTGTATTCCTAAAGTTATTAATGACAATGAAAACTACAAACTCTTAGAAATCCCAACCATGAATAAAATAAGAGAAGTAGTTTTTTTGATGAGCTCCCATAGTACCCCTGGTCCTGATAGATCTCAGGGAAATTTTACCATAGTTGTTGAGAGATTATTAAAGAAGATATTTTACTCATGGATCTAGATTTTTTTTTGGAAATCAAATTCCAATGTCTATCACTCACAATTGCCTTATACTACTTCCAAAAGTGGATTCTCCACAGGCTTTTATGAATATAAGACCAATTAGTCTTAGTAATTTCTCTGTTAATATTATTTCAAAGCTTTTCAATCAGAGACTGGGTCGTTTGATGCACAAATTATTTTTTTGAATCAAATAGGATTTATTAAAGAAAAGATCTATCATTGACAACATTATGCTCACTCAAGAGATGGTCAATAATTGTCACGACCCGAACCGAGGCCCTGTCCATGATGACCAATCCGAACCATGAAGGCCAGACACCCATCTAACTTGTAATTACATACGCTATTCATATACAGAAAAGAAATGCAGAAATATAACTGAGTATGGGATCATGGTCATGCTCTGAAATCAACAAAATATTAAAGACTACAATTCAACAACATCTAAAATAATATCTGATTTCGTCTGCGAAACCTCTACTATATATGAAAAAAAGATGTCTGAAAACTGGGACAAGGCACCTAGTAGACCAAAACCATAAATAAATGTATGAAATTTAAACAGGCCTTCTGAAACATAGAAGGCTCACCAACTAAACTCTGTACTTCTATCTGGAAAGATCTTCTGCTTAGTCGGGCCACTAGATTGAGCCTTAGACACTGAGAGGTAGGGGGTCAATACAGTTGTACTGGTACACAGAACAAACCCAAAATAATATTTGTTATTCAACATATATGAGAGCAATTTAAAAATGGTTCATAAATATGTTACATAGTAAAAGTCACATAGGTGTGGTTAAAAGACTCTATAAAACTATCTGAACTCTGTGACATAGTCTTTGTTTTACTTCTGCGCTAGGTGGTATACCCTACAATTCTGTAATTCCATGAGCTATATGGAATCTGCCCTTAACTTAGTAGCCGAGCCCCTAACCCAAGTTTGCCGCAAGGGTCGGAGTCTATAAATCTCTACTACGCCACAGGGCCGTCGCCAGTGTACAAAAGTAACATACCCGTATTGGCAAAACATGGTTTTAGGCTATGAGTTGATTGACTTGTGCCCTCTTTGGATAACCACCTAACTCTCTTTAAGCCCATTTTTAATTTTTGACAACATGCAATCTTTGAAAATCAAACTCTGAAGGCTCTAGTTCTATTATGGCATATATTTACATGGTATCGTCAAACCATTGACTTGCAAGTCACATTCTCTAAGCCATTTATAGCAAATTATGTCTCTATTCTCAAATCATGGAGTTCAGGACCACCATATCAACAATTTTTTTTTCAAGAAACTCATGTGAAACCATGCAAGCAGTTCTCTTTATCAACGATTCAATAAACAAAGGTGGTCATGTCAAAATTTTTAATTTTATGCAATTCTTTCTCTTTAACACAAAACATAGATATCTCAATAAACATCCTCTCATGTTATGATAGACCTTGGGTGAGGTAAAGGTCCAACTTTCCCTTAAAAATGCAAAAACAAAACCTGAAAATTAGGTGTGTGTGACGGAGCGTGCGTCGCACGCTAATCGTGTGCAGCTACTACCTCTTCAAGCATGCTCCACATGACCTTGTGGGCTTAGCATCCTAAACAAGGGTCCACCAAATGTCCTCTTGAGCTCTTGGCTTGTTTGTAGATTAGACCTCTTGGTATTAGCCTCAGAAGATGTTCTCTAAAGCTTTAAGGCCGACCCAGATCGTATCATATTTTTACTATAGTGGAGTTTGAGAGAGACTATAATTAAGAGAGCCTGTGAGCACACATCTTATTTTTTCTCCCTTGATCAAAGAGGGTTCCACGTAAAAATTGGTTGTATTCATTTACTTTTAGTTTTCTCTTGTGTTTCTATCTTATTGTCATATGTTACCTCTTAGGGACCTGGTCCTTTAGTTGTGGTGGACCCCTGTATTTTAGCAAGTGGTATTAGGGCAAGGTTCACTCTCAAAGGTTAACACCTAGAGTGGATTCTTGATAATGGCTGCAACACCAAATCTGGAGGAGGGAAAATCAACCACAAGACCACCTCTATTCAATGGTCCGCACTATGGTTAGTGGAAAATAAGAATGCAAGGCTTTATTATGGATGGAGATAGTGAGCTTTAGGATGTAATTCTTAATAGACCTCACATTATAGTAAAGGAAGATAAGAATGGAGAGATAACCAGGCTAGTTGTTTAAAATAGGAGAGAGTATAATGAAAAAGGTCGTTAGAAGATTGAAAAGAATTTCAAGGCTAAGAAATTATTGGTTTGTAGGATATAACCAAACGAATAAAATTCTATCTCTACTTGTGAAAGTGTTGAGGAATCTAGGGTAGTTTAAGAACTGTGCATGAGGAAACAAGTCAACGAAAGGAATCAAAGGTGGATACGCTAACCAGCCAATATGAAGCCTTCTCAATGAAGGAGACTGAAACCATCTAAGAGATGCATACCAGATTCACCTCAATCACTAATGAATTGTACTGGCTTGGTGAGGTGATTCCACTTTATAAACAAGTGAGGAAGATTTTTGGAGTTCTCCCTAAATCATGGGAGAGTAAGGTTGATGCAATTACTGAGGATATAGATTTGAAAACTCTTTCCATAGATGAATTAATTAAAAACCTGAAAACTCGTGAACTAAAGAAACAACTGGACTAGGATAAGAAGGAGCCAAAAAGGGAAAAATCATTATCCTTAAAAGCCTCAAAATCTGAGTCCAACCAGGAGGATGCAAATGTTTCTTACCTAGCTAGAAATATTGTTAGGGATATGAAAAAGGTGGCAAGTTTCAAAAGAAAGAGAGCAGCTGCAAGCAAGCAGGTGTAATTGAGGTTTGTCACAAATATGGGAAACCAGGACATTTCATCAAGGATTGTCCTTTGCATTAGATGGATTATCAAGAGTATCTGAAATCAGGGGGAGACAAAGCAAAGAAGAAGGACCAGGTCCCTGATAAGTCAAGAAGAGATGTTGCACCTGACTATGTGGTAAAGTAAGCTTTAGCTCTCTTGGGAGACTCCTAAGTGAGTCTGATTATTCAAAGAAGCTTGAAGATGCATCTATGTTAGTTGTGGAAAATAGTGAAACCTTCTAAAGTTCACTTTTAGTTCTCATTGGTAGATCAGATTATGAGGAAGAGGATAAGGTAAGTCCTTTTAATATTAGGAAGAACTTAAGTGATTACATTCTGAAAAAGTTAAAGAAACATGCAAATATCTTAATTGATTATGTATGGAGCTTACTACTGATAAGGTGCTTCTTGAAGATAGATTTGAAACACTAGAGCATGAAAAACTAGTTCAAACTATTCAACTGGCTGAGATAGGAGAACATTCCTTAAAACTAAAATTTGAAAACAAGGAAATGTTGGAAAACTGAGGATGTTAGTTAAAGCTAATAAGGAAAAAATGAGGCTGCCAAATTGCAAATTGAACTTGAGGGGAATTTGAAAATCTCTCAAAGGCTTCTTATGACTGCTTTTGAAAAGAATGATGAATTGGAAAGAGATCAGGTCTACATAAGAGAATATCTTAATAAATCTCTAAAATAGACCACCTCCTTACAGATTCTTGCAAACCTAACAAATCAGGGTATGAAAAATGGTTGAGGTCTTGGGTATCAATACAACCTCCTCTTTTTAAACTCCAAGGCAAGTATGCCTCTAAAGATAACAACAAAGTTAACAATCCTCGATGCCTTACAGTGGTAAGGATAGTCACAAGAAGGAGAACTATCAGGGATGGCTTAGAGTCAAAATGAATACTGCTAAGCATGTTCAGTAGATGCAATCTTTTACTAAGGAACTTTTCTCCTTGTCAAATTATAAGAAAAATAAATTACCTAGCTTGACCAAGAAAGCTATGATCATTCCCCTATATTCTTTTTGGGAACTCAGACTCAAGTTGGTTCCCAAATCTAAAAAATGATCTTTGTATGCAGGTAGGAGTAAGGAAAATCAGTCAAAGATGGTTCATGGATAGTGAATGATCTAAGCATATGACTAGAAGAACCAACTATTTTCTCTCACTAAAGGCACTTAAAAATGGAGGTGTCTCTTTTGTCAATAGTAAAAAGGTTACATCCATGATGTTGGAAAGATAAGAAAGTTCTTAAATAATGCTATTAAGGATGATTATTATGTAAATGGTTTGAAGAATAGTCTTTTAAGTGTGTCCCAAATTTTTGATAAGGGAAATAAGGTGATGTTTCTATCTGATCGGTACAATCTAAATAACTTGACTACTGGGAAGTTTATTATCAAAGTTAAGAGATGCAATAACATGTATGTGGATGATTTAGACTCAGTTACTGGTTGTGAATTGACCTGCTTAAGTTCTCAAAGTGACAATGTTGATTTGTGGCACAGAAGGTTAGGATATATTGGTGCCTCTCTACTTAACAAACTGGTCTTAAAGGATCTGGTCCATGGTGTTCCAAAGCTACAATTTCTAGATACCAGGGTTGGTGATGCTGTGTCGAAAGAAAATAAACCAGATCATCTTTCAAGCAGAAGAAACAGGTAAGTACTACAAGACCTCTTAAATTATTGCACATAGACCTATGTAGACCTATCAAAGTCTAAAGTAGAGGAGGGAAGAGATATGCTTTTGTTATTATGGATGACTACTCCAGATTTACATGGACCATGTCCTGATAATCAAGGATTAAACTTATAAAGTACTGGTGATCTTTGCCAATCAAATTCAGGTAAAACTAACAACAAAATTTTAGGGTTTAGGTCTGATTATGGAACAAATTTTGAAATGCCAAAAATGAAAAATTCTGTGCTAAAAATGGCATTAGTCATACCTTTTCTGCTCAAAGAACTCCACAACAAAATAGAGTGGTTGAATGGAAGAATAGAACACTAGTTGAAACTGCCAGGAGTATGTTGATAGATGGTGGTCTTCCAAAAAGTTTTTGGGCAGAAGATGTTAACACTTACTATTATGTTACCAACAGATGTCTCATTAGATCTATCCTAAATAAGAGTCCATTTGAACTTATTTTTAACAAAAGGCAAAAACTTGATTTTTTCATACCTTTTGGTTGCAAGTGCTTTGTTTTAAGCAATGGGAAGAATGAGCTAAGTAAGTTTGATTCCAAGAGTTATGAAGCTATGTTTGTAGGCTACTCCACAACTTGTAAACCCTATATAGTCTTCAATAAAAGGACCATGTGTGTGGAAGAAAGGGGGTAATAATTTTTGATAAATTAGGAAATTAGAAGAATCCTGATAGAGTGAAAACATAAATATGAAGGAACTTATTCCAATTCAAAGGAATGGCACAACTGAAGATAAGGTTAAAGAATTTTCACGATCTGAAACCAGGGCCTAGATGTAACGGGTATCCCAAGTCCAACCAGGATCGGGGTCAACCCCCTTAACCCAACCCAACCCAACCACCTTTCATAGCCTTAGGTGAGCTGAATTTTGAGCATATAACAAGATTGCGTAAATGCTCTCATGAAGACTCTTGGATAGAGTCACAACAGTGGTCGACCCAACCAAGTCTAACCACACCAAACTAACCATCTATGCCATACCAAACCAAAGAGAATATCAAAACATAATATGATAATCAAACCCAAAATGTAATACGACAAAACAACCAATAATATCGTCCAATGATGTCAGCCCCAACACAAATGCCAATGCTAAGACTGACACTAATACCGATCCCGCCTATACCAACCCCCAAAAATACCAACTCAATTGGGAAAATCTGGAAATTCGCATTACATGCATAAGTATA